>NW_027667840.1:600000-869000 GCF_963924665.1 Micromys minutus | reverse complement strand
CCCTTTGATTTGGGGGAAAAAGACAGAAATTCCACTTTTTTAGAGGCAAAAAAGCAGAAATTCCTATTATTTTGGAGTAAAAATGAAGAAATTTCCCTTTTTTGTGGCCAAAGGTATACATTCCACTTATTTTTGGGCTAAAAAGCAGAAATTACCCGTATTTTGGAGCAAGATTGCAGAAATTCCCCTAATTGTGGGGCAAAAAGGCAGAAATTCTCTATATGTTAAGGCAAAAAGACAGAAATTCTCCTTATTTTGGGGAAAAACTCAGAAATTCCACTTATTTTGGGGCAAAATTCCAGAAATTTCCCTTATTTTGGGGCAAAATTGCAGAAATTTCACTTATTTAGGGGCAAAATTGCAGAAATTTCACTTATTTCAGGGGAAAAAGACAGAAATTTCTTTTATTTTGGTACAAAATTGCAGAAATTTTTCTTATTTTGGGCAAAAAGGCAGAAATTTCCCATATTTTGAGGCAAAAATGCAGAAATTTCACTTATTTCAGGGTAATAAGTCAGAAATTTTCCTTACTTTGGGGCAAAAAAGACAGAAATTCCCTTTGTTTTGGTGGAAAAAGACAGAAATTCCACTTATTTAGAGGCAAAAATGCAGAAATTCCCCTTATTTTGGAGCAAAAATGAAGAAATTTCATTTTTTTATGGCAAAAAGGTATGCATTCTTCTTATTTTCGGGCAAAAAGGCAGAAATTCCCCATATTTTAGAGCAAAATTGCAGAAATTCCCCTTATTGTGGGGCAAAAAGGCAGAAATTTCCTATATGTTGGGGGAAAAGACAGAAATTCTCCTTATTTTAGAGCAAAACTCAGAAATTTCATTTATTTTGGGGCAAAATTGCAGAAATTTCACTTATTTCAGGAAAAAAAAGCAGAAATTTTCTTATTTTGGGGCAAAAAGGCAGAAATTTCTTTTATTTTGGTACAAAATTGCAGAAAATTTTCTTATTTTGGGGCAAAAAGGCAGAAATTTTTCATATTTTGGGGCAAAAATGCAGAAAATCCCCTTATTTTGAGGTAAAAAGGCTAAAATTCCCCTTATTTGGTTGCAAAAAGGCAGAAATTTCCCTTATTTTGGGGCAAAATTGCAGAAATTTCACTTATTTCAGGGTAATAAGTCAGAAATTTTCCTTATTTTGGGGCAAAAAAGACAGAAATTCCCTTTGTTTTGGGGGAAAAAGACAGAAATTCCACTTATTAAGAGGCAAAAAAGCAGAAATTCCCCTTATTTTGGAGCAAAAATGAAGAAATTTCCCTTTTTTATGGCAAATAGTATGCATTCTTCTTGTTTTCGGGCAAAAAGGCAGAAATTCCCCGTTTTTTGGAGCAAAATTGCAGAAATTCCCCTAATTTTGGGGCAAAAAGGCAGAAATTCCCTATATGTTAGGGCAAAACGACAGAAATTCTCCTTATTTTGGGGCAAAATTCAGAAATTCCATTTCTTTTGGTGCAAAATTCCCAAAATTTCCCTTATTTTGGGGCAAAATTGCAGAAATTTCAATTATTTTGGGGCAAAATTGCAGAAATTTCACTTTTTTCCGGGAAAAAAGGCCGAAATTTTCCGTTTTTGGGGGCAAAAAGGCAGAAATTCCTAATATTTTGTGGCAAAAATGCAGAAATTTCCCTTATTTTGAGGTAAAAAGGCTGAAATTCCCCTTATTTGGGGGCAAAAATGCAGAAATTTCTCTTATACTGGGGCAAAATTGCAGAAATTTCACTTATTTTGGGGCAAAATTGCAGAAATTTCACTTATTTCAGGGAAAAAAAGCAGAAATTTTCTTATTTTGGGGCAAAAAGGCAGAAATTTCCCATATTTTGAGGCAAAAATGCAGAAATTCCCCTTATTTTGAGTTAAAAAGGCTGAAATTCTCCTTATTTGGGGGCAAAAAGGCAGAAATTTCCCATATTTTGGGGCAAAATTGCAGAAATTTCACTTATTTCAGGGTACCAAGTCAGAAATTTTTCTTACTTTGGGGCAAAAAAGACAGAAATTCCCTTTGTTTTCAGGGAAAAAGACAGAAATTCCACTTATTTAGAGGCAAAAATGCAGAAATTCCCCTTATTTTGGAGCAAAAATGAAGAAATTTCCCTTTTTTATGGCAAAAAGGTATGCATTCTTCTTATTTTCGGGCAAAAAGGGAGAAATTCCCCCTATTTTAGAGCAAAATTGCAGAAATTCCCCTAATTGTGGGGCAAAAAGTCAGAAAGTCCCTATATGTTGGGGCAAAAAGACAGAAATTCTCCTTATTTTAAAGCAAAACTCAGAAATTTCACTTATTTTGGGGCAAAATTACAGAAATTTCACTTATTTCAAAAAAAAGCAGAAATTTTCTTATTTTGGGGCAAAAAGGCAAAAATTTCTTTTATTTTGGTACAAAATTGCAGAAATTATTCTTATTTTGAAGCAAAAAAGCAGAAATTTCTCATATTTTGGGGAAAAATTGCAGAAAATTTTCTTATTTTGAGGTAAAAAGGCTAAAATTCCCCTTATTTGGTTGCAAAAAGGCAGATATTTTCCTTATTTTGGGGAAAAATTGCAGAAATTTCACTTATTTCAGGGAAATAAGTCAGAAGTTTTTCTTACTTTTCGGCAAAAAAGACAGAAATTCCCTTTGTTTTCAGGGAAAAAGACAGAAATTCCACTTATTTAGAGGCAAAAATGCAGAAATTCCCCTTATTTTGGAGCAAAAATGAAGAAATTTCCCTTTTTTATGGCAAAAAGGTATGCATTCTTCTTATTTTCGGGCAAAAAGGCAGAAATTCCCTTTGTTTTGGGGGAAAAAGACAGAAATTCCACTTATTTAGAGGCAAAAAAGCAGAAATTCCCCATATTTTGGAGCAAAATTGCAGAAATTCCCCTAATTGTGGGGCAAAAAGGCAGAAATTCCCTATATGTTAGGGCAAAACGACAGAAATTCTCCTCATTTGGGGGCAAAATTCAGAAATTCCATTTATTTTGGGGCAAAATTCCCAAAATTCCCCTTATTTTGGGGCAAAATTGCAGAAATTTCAATTATTTTGGGGCAAAATTGCAGAAATTTCACTTTTTTCAGGGAAAAAAGGCCGAAATTTTCCATTTTTAGGGGCAAAAAGTCAGAAATTCCTAATATTTTTAGGCAAAAATGCAGAAATTCCTCTTATTTTGAAGTAAAAAGGCTGAAATTCCCCTTATTTGGGGGCAAAAATGCAGAAATTTCTCTTATACTGGGGCAAAATTGCAGAAATTTCACTTATTTCAGGGTAATAATTCAGAAATTTTCCTTATTTTGGGGCAAAAAATACAGAAATTCCATTTGTATGGGTGGAAAAAGACAGAAATTCCATTTATTTAGAGGCAAAAAAGCAGAAATTCCCTTTATTTTGAGGTAAAAAGGCTGAAATTCCCCTTATTTTGAGGTAAAAAGGCTGAAATTCCCCTTATTTTGAGGTAAAAAAGCTGAAATTTCCCTTATTTGGGGGCAAAAAGGCAGAAATTTCCCTTATTTTGGGGCATAATTGCAGAAATTTCACTTATTTCAGGGTAATAAGTCAGAAATTTTCCTTATTTTGGGGCCAAAAGGACAGAAATTCCCTTTGTTTTGGGGGAAAAAGACAGAAATTCCACTTATTTAGAGGCAAAAATGCAGAAATTCCCCTTATTTTGGAGCAAAAATGAAGAAATTTCCCTTTTTTATGGCAAAAAGGTATGCATTCTTCTTATTTTTGGGCAAAAAGGCAGAAATTCCCCGTATTTTGAAGCAAAATTGCAGAAATTCCCCTAATTGTGGGGCAAAAAAACAGAAATTCCCTATATGTTGGGGCAAAAAGACAGAAATTCTCCTTATTTTGGGGTAAAACTCAGAAATTCCACTTATTTTGGGGGCAAAATTCCAGAAATTTCCCTTATTTTGGGGCAAAATTGCAGAAATTTTACTTATTTTGGGGCAAAATTGCAGAAATTTCACTTATTTCAGAAAAATAAGCAGAATTTATTTATTTTGGTGCAAAAAGGCAGAAATTTCTTTTATTTTGGTACAAATTGCAGAAATTTTTCTTATTTTGGGGCAAAAAGGCAGAAATCTTCATATTTTGGGGCAAAAATGCAGAAATTCCTCTTATTTTGAGGTAAAAAGTCTGAAATTTCCCTTATTTGGGGGCAAAAAGGAAGAAATTTCCCTTATTTTGAGGCAAAATTGCAGAAATTTCACTTATTTCAGGATAATAAGTCAGAAATTTTCGTTATTTTGGGGCAAAAGAGACAGAAATTTCCTTTGTTTTGGGGGAAAAAAACAGAAATTCCACTTTTTTAGAGGCAAAAAAAGCAGAAATTCCTTTTATTTTGGAGTAAAAATGAAGAAATTTCCCTTTTTTGTGGCAAAAGGTATACATTCCACTTATTTTCAGGCTAAAAAGCAGAAATTACCCGTATTTTGGAGCAAAATTGCAGAAATTCCCCTAATTGTAGGGCAAGAAGGGAGAAATTCCCTATATGTTGGGGCAAAAAGAAACAAATTCTCCTTATTTTGGGTCAAAACTCAGAAATTCTACTGATATTGGGGCAAAATTCCAGAAATTTCCCTTATTTTGGGGCAAAATTGCAGAAATTTCACTTATTTTTGGGCAAAATTGCAGAAATTTCACTTATTTCAGAAAAAAAAGCAGAAATTTTCTTATTTTGGTGCAAAAAGGCGGAAATTTCTTTTAAATTGGTACAAAATTGCAGAAATTTTTCTTATTTTGGGGCAAAAAGGCAGAAATCTCCCATATTTTGGGGCAAAAATGCAGAAATTTCTCTTATTTTGAGGTAAAAAGGCTGAAATTCCCCTTATTTGGGGGCAAAAAGGCAGAAATTTCCCTTATTTTGGGGCAAAATTGCAGAAATTTCACTTAATTCAGGGTAATAAGTCAGAAATTTTCCTTATTTTGGGGCAAAAAAGACAGAAATTCCCTTTGTTTCGGGGGAAAAAGACAGAAATTCCACTTATTTAGAGGCAAAAAAGCAGAAATTCCCCTTATTTTGTAGCAAAACTGAAGAAATTTCTATTTTTTATGGCAAAAAGGTATGCATTCTTCTTATTTTCGGGCAAAAAGGCAGAAATTCCCCGTATTTTGGAGCAAAATTGCAGAAATTTTTCTAATTGTGGGGCAAGAAGGGGGAAATTCCCTATATGTTGGGGCAAAAAGACAGAAATTCTCCTTATTTTGGGGCAAAACTCAGAAATTCCACTTATTTTGGTGCAAAATTCCAGAAATTTCCCTTATTTTAGGGCAAAATTGCAGAAATTTCACTTATTTTGGGGCAAAATTGCAGAAATTTAACTTATTTCAAAAAAAAATTCAGAAATTTTTCTATTTTCGTGCAAAAAGGCAGAAATTTCTTTTGGTACAAAATTGCAGAAATTTTTCTTATTTTGGGGCAAAAAGGCAGATCCCCCATATTTTGAGGCAAAATTGCAGAAATTCCTCTTATTTTGAGGTAATAAGGCTGAAATTTCCCATATTTGGGGGCAAAAAACAGAAATTTCCCTTATTTTGAGGCAAAATTGCAGAAATTTCACTTATTTCAGGGTAATAAGTCAGAAATTTTCTTTATTTTGGGGCAAAAAAGACAGAAATTCCCTTTGTTTTGGGAGAAAAAGACAGAAATTCCACTTTTTTAGAGGCAAAAAAGCAGAAATTCCTTTTATTTTGGAGTAAAAATGAAGAAATTTCCCTTTTTTATGGCAAAAAGGTATGCATTCCACTTATTTTCGGGCAAAAAGGCAGAAATTACCCGTATTTTGGAGCAATATTGCAGAAATTCCCCTAATTGTAGGGCAAAGAGGCAGAAATTCCCTATATGTTAGGGCAAAAAGACAGAAATTCTCCTTATTTTGGGGCAAAACTCAGAAATTCTACTTATTTTGGGGCAAAATTCCAGAAATTTCCCTTATTTTGGGGCAAAATTGCAGAAATTTCACTTATTTTGGGGCAAAATTGCAGAAATTTCACTTATTTCAGGGTAATAAGTCAGAAATTTTCCTTATTTTGGGGCCAAAAAGACAGAAATTCCCTTTGTTTTGGAGGAAAAAGACAGAAATTCCACTTACTTAGAGGCAAAAAAGCAGAAATTCCTCTTATTTTGGAGCAAAATTGCAGAAATTCCCCTAATTGTGGGGCAAAAAGGCAGAAATTCCCTATATGTTGGGGCAAAAAGAAACAAATTCTCCTTATTTTGGGTCAAAACTCAGAAATTCCACTGATATTGGGGCAAAATTCCAGAAATTTCCCGTATTTTGGGGCAAAATTGCAGAAATTTCACTTATTTTGGGGCAAAATTGCAGAAATTTCACTTATTTCAGAAAAAAAAGCAGGAATTTTCTTATTTTGTTGCAAAAAGGCGGAAATTTCTTTTATTTTGGTACAAAATTGCAGAAATTTTTCTTATTTTGGGGCAAAAAGGCAGAAATCTCCCATATTTTGGGGCAAAAATGCAGAAATTTCTCTTATTTTGAGGTAAAAAGACTGAAATTCCCCTTATTTGGGGGCAAAAAGGCAGAAATTTCCCTTATTTTGGGGCAAAATTGCAGAAATTTCACTTATTTCAGGCTAATAAGTCAGAAATTTTCCTTATTTTGGGGCAAAAAAGACAGAAATTTCCTTTGTTTTGGGGGATAAAAACAGAAATACCACTTATTTAGAGGCAAAAAGGCAGAAATTCCCTATATGTTGGGGCAAAAAGACAGAAATTCTCCTTATTTTGGGGGAAAACTCAGAAATTCCACTTATTTTGGGGCAAAATTCTAGAAATTTTTCTTATTTTAAAGCAAAATTGCAAAAATTTCACTTATTTTGGGGTAAAATTGCAGAAATTTCACTTATTTCAGGGATAAAAGGCAGAAATTTTTCTTATTTTGGGGCAAAAAGGAAAGATTTCCTAATATTTTGTGGCAAAAATGCCGAAATTCCCCTTATTTTGAGGTAAAAAAGCTGAAATTTCCCTTATTTGGGGGCAAAAAGGCAGAAATTTCCCTTATTTTGGGGCAAAATTGCAGAAATTTCACTTATTTCAGGGTAATAAGTCAGAAATTTTCCTTATTTTGGGGCCAAAAGGACAGAAATTCCCTTTGTTTGGGGGGAAAAAGACAGAAATTCCACTTATTTAGAGGCAAAAATGCAGAAATTCCCCTTATTTTGGAGCAAAAATGAAGAAATTTCCCTTTTTTATGGCAAAAAGGTATGCATTCTTCTTATTTTTGGGCAAAAAGGCAGAAATTCCCCGTATTTTGAAGCAAAATTGCAGAAATTCCCCTAATTGTGGGGCAAAAAAACAGAAATTCCCTATATGTTGGGGCAAAAAGACAGAAATTCTCCTTATTTTGGGGTAAAACTCAGAAATTCCACTTATTTTGGGGGCAAAATTCCAGAAATTTCCCTTATTTTGGGGCAAAATTGCAGAAATTTTACTTATTTTGGGGCAAAATTGCAGAAATTTCACTTATTTCAGAAAAATAAGCAGAATTTATTTATTTTGGTGCAAAAAGGCAGAAATTTCTTTTATTTTGGTACAAATTGCAGAAATTTTTCTTATTTTGGGGCAAAAAGGCAGAAATCTTCATATTTTGGGGCAAAAATGCAGAAATTCCTCTTATTTTGAGGTAAAAAGTCTGAAATTTCCCTTATTTGGGGGCAAAAAGGAAGAAATTTCCCTTATTTTGAGGCAAAATTGCAGAAATTTCACTTATTTCAGGATAATAAGTCAGAAATTTTCGTTATTTTGGGGCAAAAGAGACAGAAATTTCCTTTGTTTTGGGGGAAAAAAACAGAAATTCCACTTTTTTAGAGGCAAAAAAAGCAGAAATTCCTTTTATTTTGGAGTAAAAATGAAGAAATTTCCCTTTTTTGTGGCAAAAGGTATACATTCCACTTATTTTTGGGCTAAAAAGCAGAAATTACCCGTATTTTGGAGCAAAATTGCAGAAACTCCCCTAATTGTAGGGCAAGAAGGGAGAAATTCCCTATATGTTGGGGCAAAAAGAAACAAATTCTCCTTATTTTGGGTCAAAACTCAGAAATTCTACTGATATTAGGGCAAAATTCCAGAAATTTCCCTTATTTTGGGGCAAAATTGCAGAAATTTCACTTATTTTTGGGCAAAATTGCAGAAATTTCACTTATTTCAGAAAAAAAAGCAGAAATTTTCTTATTTTGGTGCAAAAAGGCGGAAATTTCTTTTAAATTGGTACAAAATTGCAGAAATTTTTCTTATTTTGGGGCAAAAAGGCAGAAATCTCCCATATTTTGGGGCAAAAATGCAGAAATTTCTCTTATTTTGAGGTAAAAAGGCTGAAATTCCCCTTATTTGGGGGCAAAAAGGCAGAAATTTCCCTTATTTTGGGGTAAAATTGCAGAAATTTCACTTAATTCAGGGTAATAAGTCAGAAATTTTCCTTATTTTGGGGCAAAAAAGACAGAAATTCCCTTTGTTTTAGGGGAAAAAGACAGAAATTCCACTTATTTAGACGCAAAAAAGCAGAAATTCCCCTTATTTTGTAGCAAAACTGAAGAAATTTCTATTTTTTATGGCAAAAAGGTATGCATTCTTCTTATTTTCGGGCAAAAAGGCAGAAATTCCCCGTATTTTGGAGCAAAATTGCAGAAATTTTTCTAATTGTGGGGCAAGAAGGGGGAAATTCCCTATATGTTGGGGCAAAAAGACAGAAATTCTCCTTATTTTGGGGCAAAACTCAGAAATTCCACTTATTTTGGTGCAAAATTCCAGAAATTTCCCTTATTTTAGGGCAAAATTGCAGAAATTTCACTTATTTTGGGGCAAAATTGCAGAAATTTAACTTATTTCAGAAAAAAATTCAGAAATTTTTCTATTTTCGTGCAAAAAGGCAGAAATTTCTTTTATTTTGGTACAAAATTGCAGAAATTTTTCTTATTTTGGGGCAAAAAGGCAGATCCCCCATATTTTCAGGCAAAATTGCAGAAATTCCTCTTATTTTGAGGTAATAAGGCTGAAATTTCCCTTATTTGGGGGCAAAAAGGCAGAAATTTCCCTTATTTTGAGGCAAAATTGCAGAAATTTCACTTATTTCAGGGTAATAAGTCAGAAATTTTCTTTATTTTGGGGCAAAAAAGACAGAAATTCCCTTTGTTTTGGGAGAAAAAGACAGAAATTCCACTTTTTTAGAGGCAAAAAAGCAGAAATTCCTTTTATTTTGGAGTAAAAATGAAGAAATTTCCCTTTTTTATGGCAAAAAGGTATGCATTCCACTTATTTTCGGGCAAAAAGGCAGAAATTACCCGTATTTTGGAGCAATATTGCAGAAATTCCCCTAATTGTAGGGCAAAGAGGCAGAAATTCCCTATATGTTAGGGCAAAAAGACAGAAATTCTCCTTATTTTGGGGCAAAACTCAGAAATTCTACTTATTTTGGGGCAAAATTCCAGAAATTTCCCTTATTTTGGGGCAAAATTGCAGAAATTTCACTTATTTTGGGGCAAAATTGCAGAAATTTCACTTATTTCAGGGTAATAAGTCAGAAATTTTCCTTATTTTGGGGCCAAAAAGACAGAAATTCCCTTTGTTTTGGAGGAAAAAGACAGAAATTCCACTTACTTAGAGGCAAAAAAGCAGAAATTCCTCTTATTTTGGAGCAAAATTGCAGAAATTCCCCTAATTGTGGGGCAAAAAGGCAGAAATTCCCTATATGTTGGGGCAAAAAGAAACAAATTCTCCTTATTTTGGGTCAAAACTCAGAAATTCCACTGATATTGGGGCAAAATTCCAGAAATTTCCCGTATTTTGGGGCAAAATTGCAGAAATTTCACTTATTTTGGGGCAAAATTGCAGAAATTTCACTTATTTCAGAAAAAAAAGCAGGAATTTTCTTATTTTGTTGCAAAAAGGCGGAAATTTCTTTTATTTTGGTACCAAATTGCAGAAATTTTTCTTATTTTGGGGCAAAAAGGCAGAAATCTCTCATATTTTGGGGCAAAAATGCAGAAATTTCTCTTATTTTGAGGTAAAAAGGCTGAAATTCCCCTTATTTGGGGGCAAAAAGGCAGAAATTTCCCTTATTTTGGGGCAAAATTGCAGAAATTTCACTTATTTCAGGCTAATAAGTCAGAAATTTTCCTTATTTTGGGGCAAAAAAGACAGAAATTTCCTTTGTTTTGGGGGATAAAAACAGAAATACCACTTATTTAGAGGCAAAAAGGCAGAAATTCCCTATATGTTGGGGCAAAAAGACAGAAATTCTCCTTATTTTGGGGCAAAACTCAGAAATTCCACTTATTTTTGGGCAAAATTCTAGAAATTTTTCTTATTTTAAAGCAAAATTGCAAAAATTTCACTTATTTTGGGGTAAAATTGCAGAAATTTCACTTATTTCAGGGATAAAAGGCAGAAATTTTTCTTATTTTGGGGCAAAAAGGAAAAATTTCCTAATATTTTGTGGCAAAAATGCCGAAATTCCCCTTATTTTGAGGTAAAAAAGCTGAAATT
Organism: Micromys minutus; assembly: GCF_963924665.1. Classification (NCBI taxonomy): domain Eukaryota; kingdom Metazoa; phylum Chordata; class Mammalia; order Rodentia; family Muridae; genus Micromys; species Micromys minutus. The sequence goes on along the minus strand of NW_027667840.1, from coordinate 858,513 downwards.
TCCCTTATTTGGGGGCAAAAAGGCAGAAATTTCCCTTATTTTGGGGCAAAATTGCAGAAATTTCACTTATTTCAGGGTAATAAGTCAGAAATTTTCCTTATTTTGGGGCCAAAAGGACAGAAATTCCCTTTGTTTGGGGGGAAAAACAGAAATTCCACTTATTTAGAGGCAAAAATGCAGAAATTCCCCTTATTTTGGAGCAAAAATGAAGAAATTTCCCTTTTTTATGGCAAAAAGTTATGCATTCTTCTTATTTTTGGGCAAAAAGGCAGAAATTCCCCGTATTTTGAAGCAAAATTGCAGAAATTCCCCTAATTGTGGGGCAAAAAAACAGAAATTCCCTATATGTTGGGGCAAAAAGACAGAAATTCTCCTTATTTTGGGGTAAAACTCAGAAATTCCACTTATTTTGGGGGCAAAATTCCAGAAATTTCCCTTATTTTGGGGCAAAATTGCAGAAATTTTACTTATTTTGGGGCAAAATTGCAGAAATTTCACTTATTTCAGAAAAATAAGCAGAATTTATTTATTTTGGTGCAAAAAGGCAGAAATTTCTTTTATTTTGGTACAAATTGCAGAAATTTTTCTTATTTTGGGGCAAAAAGGCAGAAATCTTCATATTTTGGGGCAAAAATGCAGAAATTCCTCTTATTTTGAGGTAAAAAGTCTGAAATTTCCCTTATTTGGGGGCAAAAAGGAAGAAATTTCCCTTATTTTGAGGCAAAATTGCAGAAATTTCACTTATTTCAGGATAATAAGTCAGAAATTTTCGTTATTTTGGGGCAAAAGAGACAGAAATTTCCTTTGTTTTGGGGGAAAAAAACAGAAATTCCACTTTTTTAGAGGCAAAAAAAGCAGAAATTCCTTTTATTTTGGAGTAAAAATGAAGAAATTTCCCTTTTTTGTGGCAAAAGGTATACATTCCACTTATTTTTGGGCTAAAAAGCAGAAATTACCCGTATTTTGGAGCAAAATTGCAGACATTCCCCTAATTGTAGGGCAAGAAGGGAGAAATTCCCTATATGTTGGGGCAAAAAGAAACAAATTCTCCTTATTTTTGGTCAAAACTCAGAAATTCTACTGATATTGGGGCAAAATTCCAGAAATTTCCCTTATTTTGGGGCAAAATTGCAGAAATTTCACTTATTTTTGGGCAAAATTGCAGAAATTTCACTTATTTCAGAAAAAAAAGCAGAAATTTTCTTATTTTGGTGCAAAAAGGCGGAAATTTCTTTTAAATTGGTACAAAATTGCAGAAATTTTTCTTATTTTGGGGCAAAAAGGCAGAAATCTCCCATATTTTGGGGCAAAAATGCAGAAATTTCTCTTATTTTGAGGTAAAAAGGCTGAAATTCCCCTTATTTGGGGGCAAAAGGCAGAAATTTCCTTTATTTTGGGGCAAAATTGCAGAAATTTCACTTATTTTGGGGCAAAATTGCAGTAATTTCACTTATTTTGGGGCAAAATTGCAGAAATTCCAAATATTTTGTGGCAAAAATGCAGAAATTCCCATTATTTTAAGGTAAAAAGGCAGAAATTCCCCTTATTTGGGGGTAAAAAACAGAAATTTCCCTTATTTTGGGGCAAAATTGCAGAAATTTCACTTATTTCAGAAAAAAATTCAGAAATTTTCCTATTTTGGTGCAAAAAGGCAGAAATTTCTATTTTGGTACAAAATTGCAGAAATTTTTCTTTTTTGGGGGCAAAAAGGCACAAATCTCCCATATTTTGGGGAAAAAATGCAGAAATTCCTCTTATTTTGAGGTAAAAAGGTAGAAATTTCCCTTATTTGGGGGAAAAAGGCAGAAATTTCTTTTATTTTGAGGCAAAATTGCAGAAATTTCACTTATTTTAGTGTAATAAGTCAGAAATTTTCCTTATTTTGGGGCAAAAAAGACAGAAATTCCCTTTGTTTTGGGGGAAAAAGACAGAAATTCCACTTTTATAGCGGCAAAAAAGCAGAAATTCATTTTATTTTGGAGTAAAAATGAAGAAATTTCTTTTTTTTGTGGCAAAAGATATACATTCCCCTTATTTTCAGGCTAAAAAGCAGAAATTCCCCGTATTTTGGAGTAAAATTGCAGAAATTCCCCTAATTGTGGGGCAAAAAGGCAGAAATTTCCGATATGTTAGGGCAAAAAGACAGAAATTCTTTTTATTTTGGGGCTAAACTCAGAAATTCCACTTATTTTGAGGCAAAATTCCAGAAATTTCCCTTATTTTGGGGCAAAATTGCAGAAATTTCACTTATTTTGGGGCAAAATTGCAGAAATTTCACTTATTTCAGGATAATAAGTCAGAATTTTTCCTTATTTTGTGGCCAAAAAGACAGAAATTTCCTTTGTTTTGGGGTGAAAAAGATAGAAATTCCACTTATTTAGAGGCAAAAAAGCAGAAATTCCTCTTATTTTGGAGCAAAAATGAAGAAATTTCCTTTTTTTATGGCAAAAAGGTATGCATTCTTCTTATTTTCGGGCAAAAAGGCAGAAATTCCCAGTATTTTGGAGCAAAATTGCAGAAATTCCCCTAATTGTGGGGCAAAAAAGCAGAAATTCCCTATATGTTGGGGCAAAAAGAAACAAATTCTCCTTATTTTGGGGCAAAACTCAGAAATTCCACTGATATTGGGGCAAAATTCCAGAAATTTCCCTTATTTTGGGGCAAAATTGCAGAAATTTCACTTATTTTGGGGCAAAATTGCAGAAATTTCACTTATTTCAGAAAAAAAAGCAGAAATTTTCTTATTTTGGTGCAAAAAGGCGGAAATTTCTTTTATTTTGTTACAAAATTGCAGAAATTTTTCTTATTTTGGGGCAAAAAGGCAGAAATCTCCCATATTTTGGGGCAAAAATGAAGAAATTTCTCTTATTTTGAGGTAAAAAGGCTGAAATTCCCATTATTTGGGGGCAAAAAGGCAGAAATTTCCCTTATTTTGAGGCAAAATTGCAGAAATTTCACTTATTTCAGTGTAATAAGTCAGAAATTTTCTTTACTTTGGGGCAAAAAAGACAGAAATTCTTTTTGTTTTGAGGGAAAAAGGCAGAAATTCCACTTTTTTAGCGGCAAAAAAGCAAAAATTCATTTTATTTTGGAGTAAAAATGAAGAAATTTCTTTTTTTTGTGGCAAAAAGTATACATTCCCCTTATTTTCAGGCTAAAAAGCAGAAATTCCCCGTATTTTGGAGCAAAATTGCAGAAATTCCCCTAATTGTTGGGCGAAAAGGCAGAAATTCCCTATATGTTAGGGCAAAAAGACAGAAATTCTCCTTATTTTGGGGCAAAACTCAGAAATTCCACTTATTTTAAGGCAAAATTCCAGAAATTTCCTTTATTTGGGAGCAAAATTGCAGAAATTTCTCTTATTTTGGGGCAAAAAAGCAGAAATTCCTTTTATTTTGGAGTAAAAATGAAGAAATTTCTTTTTTGTGGCAAATGGTATACATTCCCCTTATTTTCAGGCTAAAAAGCAGAAATTACCCGTATTTTGGAGCAAAATTGCAAAAATTCCGCTAATTGTGGGGCAAAAAGGCAGAAATTCCCTGTAAGTTAGAGCAAAAAAACAGAAAATCTCCTTATTTTGGGGCAAAACTCAGAAATTCCACTTACTTTGGGGCAAAATTCTAAAAATTTCCCTTATTTTGGGCCAAAATTGCAGAAATTTCACTTATTTTGAGGCAAAATTGCATAAATTTCACTTATTTCAGGGTAATAAGTCAGAAATTTTTTTTATTTTGGGGCAAAAAACACAGAAATTCCCTTTGTTTTGGGGGAAAAAGACAGAAATTCCACTTTTTTAGAGGCAAAAAAGCAGAAATTCCTTTTATTTTGGAGTAAAAATGAAGAAATTTCCCTTTTTTGTGGCAAAATGTATACATTCCACTTATTTTTGGGCTAAAAAGCTGAAATTACCCGTATTTTGGAGCAAAATTGCAGAAATTCCCCTAATTGTGGGGCAAAATGCAGAAATTCCCTATATGTTAGGGCAAAAAGACAGAAATTCTCCTTATTTTGGGGCAAAACTCAGAAATTCCACTTATTTTGGGGCAAAATTCCAGAAATTTCCGTTATTTTGGGGCAAAATTGCAGAAATTTCACTTATTTTGGGGCAAAATTGCAGAAATTTCACTTATTTCATGGTAAAAAGGCAGAAATTTTCCTCATTTTGGGGCAAAAATGCAGAGATTCCAAATATTTTGTGGTAAAATTGCAAAAGTTCCCCTTATTTTGAGGTAAAAAGGCAGAAATTCCCCTTATTTGGGGGCAAAAAGCAGAAATTTCCCTTATTCTGGGACAAAATTGCAGAAATTTCACTTATTTCAGGGTAATAAGTCAGAAATTTTCCTTATTTGGGGCAAAAAAGACAGAAATTCCTTTTGTTTTGGGGGAAAAAGTCAGAAATTCCACTTATTTAGAAGCAAAAAAGCAGAAATTCCTCTTATTTTGGAGCAAAAATGAAGAAATTTCCTTTTTTTGTGGCAAAAGGTATGCATTCTTCTTATTTTCAGGCTAAAAAGCAGAAATTCCCCGTATTTTGGAGCAAAATTGCAGAAATTCCCCTAATTGTGGGACAAAAAGGCAGAAATTCCCTATATGTTTGGGCAAAAAGACAGAAATTCTCTTTATTTTAGACCAAAACTCAGAAATTTCACTTATTTTGACGCAAAATTGCAGAAATTTCACTTATTTCAGAAAAAAAAGCAGAAATTTTCTTAATTTGGAGCAAAAAGTCAGAAATTTCTCATATTTTGGGGCAAAAATGCAGAAAATCCCCTTATTTTGAGGTAAAAAGTCTAAAATTCCCCTTATTTGGTTGCAAAAAGCAGAAATTTCCCTTATTTTGGGGCAAAATTGCAGATATTTCATTTATTTCAGGGTAAGTTGTCAGAAATTTTCCTTATTTTGGGGCAAAAAAGACACAAATTCTCTATGTTTTGGGGGAAAAAGACAGAAATTCCACTTATTTAGAGGCAAAAAAGCAGAAATTCCCCTTATTTTGGAGCGAAAATAAAGAAATTTCCCTTTTTTATGGCAAAAAGATATGCATTCTTCTTATTTTCGGGCAAAAAGACAGAAATTCCCCGTATTTTTGAGCAAAATTGCAGAAATTCCCCTAATTGTGGGGCAAAAATACAGAAATTCCCTATGTGTTGGGGCAAAAAGACAGAAATTCTACTTATTTTGGGGCAAAACTCAGAAATTCCACTTATTTTGGGGCAAAATTCCAAAAATTTCCCTTATTTGGGGGCAAAATTGCAGAAATTTCACTTATTTTGTGGCAAAATTGCAGAAATTTCACTAATTTCAGGGAAAAAAAGACACAAATTTCTTTTATTTTGGTACAAAATTGCAGAAATTTTTTTTATTTTTGGCAAAAAGGCAGAAATTTCCCATATTTTGGGGCAAAAATGCAGAAATTCCCCTTATTTTGAGGTAAAAATGCTGAAATTCCCCTTATTTTGGGGCAAAAAGCAGACATTTCCCTTATTTTGGGCAAAAATTGCAGAAATTTCACTTATTTTGAGTCAAAAAGGCAGAAAATCCAATTATTTTGGGGTAAAAATGAAGAAATTCCCCTTTTTTGAGTTAAAAAGGCTGAAATTCCCCTCTTTTGGAGGCAAAAAGGCAGAAATTTCCCGTATTTTGGGGCAAAATTGCAGAAATTTCACTTATTTCAGAATAATAATTCAGAAATTTTTTTTATTTGGGGGGAAAAAAAGACAGAAATTCCCTTTGTTTGGGGGAAAAAACAAAAATTCCACTTATTTAGAGGCAAAAAAGCAGAAATTCCCCTTATTTTGGAGCAAAAATTAAGAAATTTCATTTTTTTATGGCAAAAAGGTATGCACTCTTATTATTTTCGGGCAAAAAGGCAGAAATTCCCCGTATTTTAGAGCAAAATTGCAGAAATTCCCCTAATTGTGGGGCAAAAAGGCATAAATTCCCTACATGTTGGAGCAAAAAGACAGAAATTCATCTTATTTTGGGGCAAAACTCAGAAATTCCACTTATTTTGGGGCACAATTCAGAAATTTCCCTTCTTTTGGGGCAAAATTGCAGAAATTTCACTTATTTTGAGGCAAAATTGCAGAAATTTTACTTATTTCAGAAAAAAAAGCAGAAATTTTCTTATTTTGGGGCAAAAAGGCAGAAATTTTTTTTATTTTGGTACTAAATTGCAGAAATTTTTCTTATTTTGGGGCAAAAAGTCAGAAATTCCCCTTATTTTGGGGCAAAAAGCAGATATTTCCCTTATTTTTGGGGAAAAATTTTAGAAATTTAACTTATTTCAGGGCAAAAAGTCAGAAATTCCGTTTATTTTTGGGGAAAATTCAGAAATTGCACTTATTTTGAGTCAAAAAGGCGGAAAATCCCCTTATTTTGGAGTAAAAATGAAGAAATTTCCCTTTTTTATGGCAAATGGTATACATTCTTTTTATTTTCGGGCAAAAAGGCAGAAATTCCCTGTATTTTGGAGCAAAATTGCAGAAATTCCTCTAATTTTGGGGCAAAAACGCAGAACTTCCCCTTATTTTGGGGTAAAACAGCAGAAATTTCACTTATTTCGCGGCAAAATGGCAGAAATTCACTTCATTTTCGGCGAAAAGGGAGAAAATTCCCGTATTTTGGAGAAAAATTGCAGAAATTCACCTAATTTTGGGGTAAAACATGCAGTAATTTTCTTTATTTTAAGGCAAAAAGGCAGAAATTCCCCTTATTTTGTGGCAAAAATCAGAAATTCCCCTTATTTTAGAAAAAATTGCAGAAATTTCCTTTATTATGGGGAAAAATTGCAGATATTTCTTTTATTGTAAGGCAAAATTGCAGAAATTTCATTTATTTCAGAGAAAAAAACAAAATTTTTTTTTTATTTTAGGGCAAAATGCAGAAATTTCCATTATTTTGGGGCACAAAGACAGAAATTCACCTTCTTTTGGGGTAAAATCTCAAACATTTCACATATTTCAGGGCAAAAAGGCAGAAATTCCCCTTATTTGGGGGTAAAAAGGCAGAAATTCTTCATATTTTGGGTTAAAATTGCAGAAATTTCCCTTGTTTGGGGGCAAAAAGGCAGAAAATCCCCTTAATTTCGGGCAAAAAGGCAGAAATTCCCCGTATTTTGGAGCAAAATTGCAGAAATTCCCCTAATTGTGGGGCAAAAAGGCAGAAATTCCCGATATGTTGGGGCAAAAAGACAGAAATTCTTCTTATTTTCGGGCAAAACTCAGAAATTCCATTTATTTTGGGGCAAAATTCCAGAAATTTCCCTTATTTTGGGGCAAAATTGCAGAAATTTCACTTATTTCAGGGCAAAATTCAAAAATTGCTTTTATTTTGGGGCAAAAAGACAGAAATTCCGTTTACTTTTGGGTAAAAAGGCAGAAATTTCACTTATTTTGAGGTAAGAAGGCAGAAATTCCTCTTATTTTGCGGCAAAAATGAAGAAATTTCCCTTTTTTGTGGCAAAAGGTATATATTCCCCTTATTTTCGGGCAAAAAAGCAGAAATTCCCCGTATTTTGGAGCACAATTGCAGAAAATCCCCTAATTGTGGGGCAAAAAGGCAGAAATTCCCATTATTTTGATGGCAAAAAGGCAGGAATTCACCTTATTTTGGGCTAAAATTGCAGAAATTTCACATATTTCAGGGCAAAAAGGCAGAAATTTCCCTTCATTTGGGGCAAAAATGAAGAAATTTCCCTTTTTTATGGCAAAAAGGTATGCATTCCCCTTATTTTCGGCAAAAAGGCAGAAATTCCCTGTATTTTGGAGCAAAATTGCAGAAATTCCCCTAATTGTGGGGCAAAAAGGCAGAAATTCTCTTTATTTTGGGGCAAAACTCAGAAATTCCACTTATTTTGGGGCAAAATTCCAGAAATTTCCCTTATTTTGGGGCAAAATTGCAGAAATTTCACTTATTTTGGGGCAAAATTGCAGAAATTTCACTTATTTCAGGTAAAAATGGCAGAAATTTTTCTTATTTTGGGGCAAAAAGGCAGAATTTCCTAATATTTTGTGGCAAAAATGCAGAAATTCCCCTTATTTTGAGGTAAAAAGGCTTAAATTCCCCTTATTTGGGGGCAAAAAGGCAGAAATTTTTCTTATTTTGGGGCAAAATTGCAGACATTTCACTTATTTCAGGGTAATAAGTCAGAAATTTTCCTTATTTTGGGGCAAAAAAGAAAGAAATTCCCTTTGTTTTGGGGGGAAAATACAGAAATTCCACTTCTTTGAAGGCAAAAACGCAGAAATTCCCCTTATTTTGGAGCAAAAATGAAGAAATTCCCCTAATTGTTGGGCAAAAAGGCAGAAATTCCCTATATGTTGGGGCAAAAAGACAGAAATTCTCCTTATTTTGGGGCAAAACTCAGAAATTCCACTTATTTTGGGGCAAAATTGCAGGAATTTACCTTATTTTGGGGCAAAATTGCAGAAATTTCTTTTATTTGGGGCAAAATAGCAGAAATTTCACTTATTTTCAGGTAAAAAGGCTGAAATATCCTTTATTTTGGGGCAAAAAGGAAGAAATTCCCCTTATTTTGGGGCAAAATTGCCGAAATTTTCCTTATTTTGGGGCAAAAAGGCTGAAATTCTTATTTTGAGGTAAAATGCTGAAATTCCCCATATTTTGGGGCAAAAGGCAAAACTTCTTCTTATTTTGGGGCAAAGAGGCACAAATTTCCCTTATTTTCGGGCAAAATTGCAGAAATTTCATTTATTTCAGGGCAAAAAGTCAGAAATTCCTTTTATTTTGGGGCAAAGAGCAGAAATTTCTTTTATTATGGTACAAAATTGAAGAAATTTTTCTTATTATGAAACAAAAAGGCAGAAAATTCCCCTTATTTTGAGGCAAAAAGCAGAAATTATTCTTATTTTGAGGCAAAATGCAGAAATTCTTTTTATTTTGGGCCTAAAAAGCAGAAATTCCCCATATTTTGAAACAAAATTGCAGAAATTCTCATAATTTTCGGGCAAAAAGGCAGAAATTCTCCTTATTTTGGGGCAAAAATAGAGAAAATCTCCTTTATCGGGAGCAAACAGTCAGAAATTCCCCTTATTTTGGGGCAAAATTGCAGAAATTTCCTTTACATTGGGGCAAAATTGCAGAAATTTCCCTTATTTTGGGGCAAATTTGCAGAAATTTCCCTTATTTTGGGGCAAAATTGCAGAAATTTCCCTTATTTTGGGGCAAAATTGCAGAAATTTCACTTATTTCAGGAAAAAAAGGCGGAATTTTTTTTTTGGGGGGCAAAAAGGCAGAAATTTCTTTTATTTTGGTACAAAATTGCAGAAATTTTTCTTATTTTGGGGCAAAAAGTCAGAAATTCCCCATATTTTGTGGCAAAAAGGCAGAAATTCCCCTTATTTTTAGGTAAAAAGGCTGAAATTCCCCTTATTTTGGGGCAAAAAGACAGAAATTTCGTTTATTTTGGGGAAAAGGCAGAAATTGCACTTATTTTGAGTCAAAAAGGTGGAAAATCCCCTTATTTTGGGGTAAAAATGAAGAAATTTGCTTTTTTTATGGCAAAAAGGTATACATTCCCTTTATTTTCGGGCAAAAAGGCAGAAATTACCCGTATTTTGGAGCAAAATTGCAGAAATTCCTCTAATTTTTGGGCAAAAAGGCAGAAATTCCCCTTATTTTGGGGTAAAACTGCAGAAATTTCACTTATTTTACGGCAAAATGTCAGAAATTCCCCTTATTTTCGGCAAAAAAGGCAGAAAATCCCCTTATTTTAGGGCAAAATTGCAGAAATTTCCCTTATTTGGGGGCAAAAACAGAAATTCCCCTTCTTTTGAGGCAAAATTGCAGAAATTTCCCTTATTATGGGGAAAAATTGCAGAAATTTCCCTTATTTTATGACAAAATTGCAGAAATTTCACTTATTTCAGAGAAAAAATGCAAAAATTTTTCTTATTTTGGGGCAAAAAGGCAGAAATTCCAATTATTTTTGGGCAAAAAGGCAGAAATTCACCTTATTTTGGGTTAAAATATCAGAAATTTCACATATTTCAGGGCAAAATGGCAGAAATTTGCCTTATTTTGGGGCAAAAAGCAGAAATTCCCCTAATTTTGGGGCCAAAAACAGAAATTCCCCTTATTTTGGGGTAAAATTGCAGAAATTTCAAATATTTCAGGGCAAAAAGGCAGAAATTCCACTTTATTTCGGACAATAACGCAGAAATTCCCCGTATTTTAAAGCTAAATTTCAGAAATTCCCCTTATATTGGTGCAAAAATGCAGAAATTCCTTTTATTTTTGTGCAATAAGGCAGATTTCTCCGTATTTTGAAGCAAAATTGCACATATTCCCCTAATTTTGAGGGAAAATGCAGAAATTCACATTATTTTGGAACAAAAAGACAGAAATTCTTCTTATTTCAGTACAAGAAGTCAGAAATTCCCCTTATTTTGGGGCAAAATTGCAGAAATTTCACTTATTTCAGAGAAAAAGCACCGAAATTTCTCTTATTTTGGGGAAAAAGGCAGAAATTTCTTTTATTTTGGTACAAAATTGCAGAAATTTTCTTTATTTTGGGGAAAATGCAGAAATTCCCCATGTTTTTGGGCAAAAAGGCAGAGAAACCCTTATTTTGAGGCAAAAAGACAGAAATTCCCTTTCTTTTGTGGCAAAAAGGCAGAAATTTCCCTTATTTTGGGGCAAAATTGCAGAAATTTCACCTATTTCAGGGAAATATTCAAAAATTCCTTTTATTTTGGAACAAAAAGAGAGAAATTCTGTTTATTTTTGGGTAAAAAGGCAGAAATTTCAGTTATTTTGAGGTAAGAAGGCAGAAATGCCTCTTAATTTGCGGCAAAAATGAAGAAATTTCCCTTTTTTGTGGCAAAAGGTATACATTCCCCTTATTTTTGGGCAAAAAGGCAGAAATTCCCCGTATTTTGGAGCACAATTGCAGAAAATCCCCAAATTGTGGGGCAAAAAGGCAGAAATTCCCTATATGTTGGGGCAAAAAGACAAAAATTCTTTTTATTTTGGGACAAAACTCAGAATTTCCACTTATTTTGGGGCAAAATTCCAGAAATTTCCCTTATTTTGGGGCAAAATTGCAGAAATTTCACTTATTTTGGGGCAAAATTGCAGAAATTTCCCTTATTTCAGGTAAAAATGGCAGAAATTTTTCTTATTTTGGGGCAAAAAGGCAGAAATTCCTAATATTTTGTGGCAAAAATGCAGAAATTCCCCTTATTTTGAGGTAAAAAGGCTGAAATTCCCCTTATTTGGGTGCAAAAAGGCAGAAATTTTTCTTATTTTGGGGCAAAATTGCAGACATTTCACTTATTTCAGGGTATTAAGTCAGAAATTTTACTTATTTTTTGGCAAAAAAGACAGAAATTCCCCTAATTGTGGGGCAAAAAGGCAGAAATTCCCTATATGTTGGGGCAAAAAGACAGAAATTCTCCTTATTTTGGGGCAAAACTCAAAAATTCCACTTATTTTGGGGCAAAATTGCAGGAATTTACCTTATTTTGGGGCAAAATTGCAGAAATTTTCCTTATTTGGGGCAAAATTGCAGAAATTTCACTTATTTTCAGGTAAAAAGACTGAAATATCCTTTATTTTGGGGCAAAAAGGAAGAAATTCCCCTTATTTTGGGGCAAAATTGCAGAAATTTTTCTTATTTTGGGGCAAAAAGGCTGAAATTCTTCTTATTTTGAGGTAAAATGCTGAAATTCCCCATATTTTGGGGCAAAAGGCAAAAATTCTTCTTATTTTGGGGCAAAAAGGCACAAATTTCCCTTATTTTCGAGAAAAATTGCAGAAATTTCATTTATTTCAGGGCAAAAATTCAGAATTTCCTTATATTTTGGGGCAAAGAGCAGAAATTTCTTTTATTATGGTACAAAATTGAAGAAATTTTTCTTATTTTGAAACAAAAAGGCAGAAAATTCCCCTTATTTTGAGGCAAAAGGCAGAGACTATTCTTATTTTGTGGTAAAATGCAGAAATTCCCTTTATTTTGGGGCTAGAAAGCAGAAATTCCCCGTATTTTGAAGCAAAATTGCAGAAATTCTCATAATTTTCGGGCAAAAGGCAAAAATTCTCCTTATTTTGGGGCAAAAAGACAGAAAATCTCCTTTTTTGGGAGCAAACAGTCAGAAATTTTCCTTATTTTGGGGCAAAATTGCAGAAATTTCCTTTACATTGGGGCAAAATTGCAGAAATTTCCATATTTTGGGGCAAAATTGCAGAAATTTCACTTATTTCAGGGAAAAAAGGCGAAAATTTTTTTTGGGGGGCAAAAAGGCAGAAATTTTTTTTATTTTGGTACAAAATTGCAGAAATTTTTCTAATTTTGGGGCAAAAAGTCAGAAATTCCTCATATTTTGGGGCAAAAATGCAGAAATTCCCCTTATTTTGAGGTAAAAAGGCTGTAATTCCCCTTATTTTGGGGCAAAAAGACAGAAATTTCGTTTATTTTGGGGAAAAGGCAGAAATTGCACTTATTTTGAGTCAAAAAGGTGGAAAATCCCCTTATTTTGGGGCAAAAATGAAGAAATTTGCTTTTTTTATGGCAAAAAGGTATGCATTCTTCTTATTTTTGGGCAAAATGGCACAAATTCCCCGTATTTTGGAGCAACATTGCAGAAATTCCCCTAATTTTTGGGCAAAAAGGCAGAAATTCCCCTTATTTTGGGGTAAAACTGCAGAAATTTCACTTTTTTGCGGCAAAATGTCAGAAATTCCCCTTATTTTCGGCAAAAAAAGCAGATAATCCCCTTATTTTAGGGAAAAATTGCAGAAATTTCTCTTATTTTGGGGCAAAATTGCAGAAATTTCACTTATTTCGCGGCAAAATGTCAGAAATTCCCCTTATTTTCGGCAAAAAAGGCAGAAAATTCCCGTATTTTGGAGAATAAATTGCAGAAATTCACCTAATTTTAGGGTAAAAAAATACAATAATTTTCTTTATTTTTGAGCAAAAAGGCAGAAATTCTCGTTATTTTAGGGCAAAAAGGCAGAAATTCTTCTTATTTTAGGGCAAAATTGCAGAAATTTTCCTTATTTGGGGGCAAAAAACAGAAATTCCCCTTATTTTGGGGCAAAATTGCAGAAATTTCCCTTATTATGGGGAAAAATTGCAGAAATTTCCCTTATTTAAGGTCAAAATTGCAGAAATTTCACTTATTTCAGAGAAAAAAAGCAAAATTTTTCTTATTTTGGGGCAAAAAGGCAGAAATTCCCATTATTTTGGGGCAAAAAGGCAGAAATTCACCTTATTTTGGGGTAAAATTGCAGAAATTTCACATATTTCAGGGCAAAAAGACAGAAATTCCCCTTATATTAAGGCAGAAAGGCAGAAATTCCCCTTATTTTGGAATAAAGTTGCAGAAATTTTTTTTCTTTAGGGGCAAAAAGGCAGAAAATCCACTTAATTTCGGGTAAAAAAGCAGAAATTCCTCTTATTTTGGAGCAAAATTGCAGAAACTCCCCTAATTTTGGGGCATAAAGGCAGAAATTCCCTTTATTTTGGGGCAAAAATAGAGAAATTCTCATTATTTTGGGGCAAAAATCAGAAATTTCCCTTATTTCGGGTCAAAATTTTAGAAATTTCTTTTATATTGTTACAGACTTGCAGAAATTTTTCTTATTTTGTGGCAAAAAGGCAGAAATTTTCCATATTTTGGTGCAAAAAGCCTAAAATTTCCTTTATTATGAGGTAAAATCCTGAAATTCCCCATATTTTGGGGCAAAAAGGCAGAAATTCCCCTCATTTGGAGGCAAAAATACACAAATTTCCCTTATTTTCGGGCATAATTGCAGGAATTTCATTTATTTCAGGGCAAAAAGTCAGAAATTCCTTTTATTTTGGGGCAAAAAGCAGAAATTTCTTTTATTTTGATACAAAATTATAGAAATTTTCCTTATTTTGGAACAAAAAGGCAAAAATTACCCATATTTTGGGGAAAAAGGCAGAAATTCCCCTTATTTTGAGGTAAAAAGGCTGAAATTCCCGTTATTTTGGGGTAAAAAGGCAGAAATTCCCTTTACTTTGTGGCAAAAAGGCAGAAATTCCCGTTAATTGGGGCAGAAAAGCAGAAATTTTCCTTATTTAAGGGCAATAGGGCAGATATTCCCCATATTTTGTGGCAAAAAGGCAGAAATTCCCCTTATTTGGAGGTAAAATGATGAAATTCCCCTTTTTTTCGGCAAAAAGGCAGAAATTCCTATTATTTTGGGGCAAAATTGCAGAAATTTCCCTTATTTTGGGGCAAAATTGCAGAAATTTCACTTATTTCAGGGAAAAAGCACAGAAATTTCTCTTATTTTGGGGCAAAAAGGCAGAAATTTCTTTTATTTTGGTACAAAACTGCAGAAATTTTCTTTATTTTGGGGCAAAAATGAAGAAATTCCCCATATTTTGGGGCAAAAAAAAGAGATTCCCCTCATCATGAGGTAAAATGCTGAAATATCCCTTATTTTGGGGCAAAAAGACAGAAATTCCCTTTATTTTGTGGCAAAAAGGCAAAAATTTCCCTTATTTTGGGGCAAAATTGCAGAAATTTCACTTATTTCAGGGCAAAATTCAAAAATTCCTTTTATTTTTGGGCAAAAAGAGAAATTTTGTTTATTTTTGGGTAAAAAGGCAGAAATTTCACTTATTGTGAGGTAAGAAGGCAGAATCTCCTCTTATTTTGGGGCAAAAATGAAGAAATTTCCCTTTTTTGTGGCAAAATGTATATATTCCCCTTATTTTCGGGCAAAAAGCAGAAATTCCCGTTTTTTGGAGCACAATTGCAGAAAATCCCCTAATTGTGGGGCAAAAAGGCAGAAATTCCCTATATGTTGGGGCAAAAAGACAGAAATTCTCCTTATTTTGGGGCAAAACTCAGAAATTCCACTTATTTTGGGGCAAAATTCCAGAAATTTCCCTTATTTTGGGGCAAAATTGCAGAAATTTTACTTATTTTGGGGCAAAATTGCAGAAATTTCACTTATTTCAGGTAAAAATGGCAGAAATTTTTCTTATTTTGGGGCAAAAAGGCAGAAATTCCTAATATTTTGTGGCAAAAATGCAGAAATTCCCCTTATTTTGAGGTAAAAAGGCTGAAATTCCCCTTATTTGGGGGCAAAAAGGCAGAAATTTCCCTTATTTTGGGGCAAAATTGCAAACATTTCACTTATTTCAGGGTAATAAGTCAGAAATTTTCCTTATTTTGGGGCAAAAAACACAGAAATTCCCTTTGTTTTGGAAGGAAAATACAGAAATTCCACTTCTTTAGAGGCAAAAAGGCAGAAATTCCCCTTATTTTGAAGCAAAAATGAAGAAATTCCCCTAATTGTTGGGCAAAAAGGCAGAAATTCCCTATATGTTGGGGCAAAAAGACAGAAATTCTTCTTATTTTGGGACAAAACTCAGAAATTCCACTTATTTTGGGGCAAAATTGCAGGAATTTACCTTATTTTGAGGCAAAATTGCAGAAATTTCCCTTATTTGGGGCAAAATTGCAGAAATTTCACTTATTTTCAGGTAAAAAGGCTGAAATATCCTTTATTTTGGGGCAAAAAGGAAGAAATTCCCCTTATTTTGGGGCAAAATTGCAGAAATTTTCCTTATTTTGGGGCAAAAAGGCTGAAATTCTTATTTTGAGGTAAAATGCTGAAATTCCCCATATTTTGGGGCAAAAGGCAAAACTTCTTCTTATTTTGGGGCAAAGAGGCACAAATTTCCCTTATTTTCGGGCAAAATTGCAGAAATTTCATTTATTTCAGGGCAAAAAGTCAGAAATTCCTTTTATTTTGGGGCAAAGAGCAGAAATTTCTTTTATTATGGTACAAAATTGAAGAAATTTTTCTTATTATGAAACAAAAAGGCAGAAAATTCCCCTTATTTTGAGGCAAAAAGCAGAAATTATTCTTATTTTGAGGTAAAATGCAGAAATTCTTTTTATTTTGGGCCTAAAAAGCAGAAATTCCCCATATTTTGAAACAAAATTGCAGAAATTCTCATAATTTTCGGGCAAAAAGGCAGAAATTCTCCTTATTATGGGGCAAAAAGACAGAAAATCTCCTTTTTCGGGAGCAAACAGTCAGAAATTCCCCTTATTTTGGGGCAAAATTGCAGAAATTTCCTTTACATTGGGGCAAAATTGCAGAAATTTCCCTTATTTTGGAGCAAAACTGAAGAAATTTCTATTTTTTATGGCAAAAGGGTATGCATTCTTCTTATTTTCGGGCAAAAAGGCAGAAATTCCCCTATTTTGGAGCAAAATTGCAGAAATTCCCCTAATTGTGGGGCAAAAAGGGAGAAATTCCCTATATGTTGTGGCAAAAAGACAGAAATTCTCCATATTTTGGGGCAAAACTCAGAAATTCCACTTATTTTAGGGCAAAATTCCAGAAATTTCCCTTATTTTGGGGCAAAATTGCAGAAATTTCACTTATTTTGGAGCAAAATTGCAGAAAGTTCACTTATTTCAGAAAAAAAGCAGAAATTTTCTTATTTTGTTGCAAAAAGGCAGAAATTTCTTTTATTTTGGTACAAAATTGCATAAATTATTCTTATTTTGGAAGAAAAAGGCAGAAATCTCCCATATTTTGGGGCAAAAATGCAGCAATTCCTCTTATTTTGAGGTAACAAGGCTTAAATTCCCCTTATTTGGAGTAAAAAAGGCAGAAATTTCCCTTATTTTCGAGCAAAATTGCAGAAATTTCACTTATTTCAGGGTAATAAGTCAGAAATTTTCCTTATTTTGGGGCAAAAAAGACAGAAATTCCCTTTGTTTCTGGGGATAAAGACAGAAATTCCACTTATTTAGAGGCAAAAAAGCAGAAATTCCCCTTATTTTGGAGCAAAACTGAAGAAATTTCCCTTTTTTATGGCAAAAAGGTATGCATTATTCTTATTTTCGGGCAAAAAAGCAGAAATTCCCCTATTTTGAAGCAAAATTGCAGAAATTCCCCTAATTGTGGGGCAAAAAGGGAGAAATTCCCTATATGTTGGGGCAAAAAGACAGAAATTCTCCTTATTTTGGGGCAAAACTCTGAAATTCCACTTATTTTGGTGCAAAATTCCAGAAATTTCCCTTATTTTGGGGAAAAATTGCAGAAATTTCACTTATTTCAGGGCAAAATTCAAAAATTGCTTTTATTTTGGGGCAAAAAGACAGAAATTCCGTTTACTTTTGGGTAAAAAGGCAGAAATTTCTTTTATTTTGGTACAAAATTGCAGAAATTTTTCTTATTTTGGGGCAAAAAGGCAGAAATCCCCATATTTTGGGGCAAAAAAGCAGAAATTCCTCTTATTTTGAGGTAAAAAGGCTGAAATTTCCCTTATTTGGGGGCAAAAAGGCAGAAATTTCCTTTATTTTGAGGCAAAATTGCAGAAATTTCACTTATTTCAGAGTAATAAGTCAGAAATTTTCCTTTTTTTGGGGCAAAAAACACAGAAATTCCCTTTGTTTTGGGAGAAAAAGACAGAAATTCCACTTTTTTAGAGGCAAAAAAGCAGATATTCCTTTTATTTTGGAGTAAAAATGAAGAAATTTCCCTTTTTTGTGGCAAAATGTATACATTCCACTTATTTTTGGGCTAAAAAGCTGAAATTCCCCGTATTTTGGAGCAAAATTGCAGAAATTCCCCTAATTGTGGGGCAAAATGCAGAAATTCCCTATATGTTAGTGCAAAAAGACAGAAATTCTCCTTATTTTGGGGCAAAACTCAGAAATTCCCCTTATTTTGGGGCAAAATTCCAGAAATTTCCCTTATTTTGTGGCAAAATTGCCGAAATTTCACTTATTTTGGGGCAAAATTGCAGAAATTTCACTTATTTCATGGTAAAAAGGCAGAAATTTTCCTCATTTTGGGGCAAAAATGAAGAAATTCCAAATATTTTGTGGCAAAAATGCAAAAATTCCCCTTATTTTGTGATAAAAAGGCAGAAATTTCCCTTATTTGGGGGCAAAAAGCAGAAATTTCCCTTATTTGGGGGCAAAATTGAAGAAATTTCACTTATTTCAGGGTAATAAGTCAGAAATTTTCCTTATTTGGGGCAAAATAGACAGAAATTCCTTTTGTTTTGGGGGAAAAAGTCAGAAATTCCAATTATTTAGAAGCAAAAAAGAAGAAATTACCCTTATTTTGGAGCAAAAATGAAGAAATTTTTTTTTGTGGCAAAAGGTATGCATTCTTCTTATTTTCAGGCTAAAAAGCAGAAATTCCCCATATTTTGGAGCAAAATTGCAGAAATTCCCCTAATTGTGGGACAAAAAGGCAGAAATTCTTTTTATTTTGTGGCAAAACTCAGAAATTCCACTTATTTTGGGACAAAATTCCAGAAATTTCACTTATTTTGGGGAAAAATTGCAGAAATTTCACTTATTTTGGCAAAATTGCAGAAATTTCAATTATTTCAGAAAAAAAGCAGAAATTTTCTTATTTTGGTGTAAAAAGGCAGAAATTTCTTTTATTTTGGTACAAAATTGCAGAAATTTTTCTTATTTGGGGGCAAAAAGCAGAAATCCCCTATATTTTGGGGCAAAAATGCATAAATTCCTCTTATTTTGAGGTAAAAAGGCTGAAATTTCCCTTATTTGGGGGCAAAAAGACAGAAATTTCCCTTATTTTGAGGCAAAATTGCAGAAATTTCACTTATTTCAGGGTAATAAGTCAGAAATTCATCTTACATTGGGGCAAAAAACAGAAATTCCCTTTGTTTTGGGGGAAAAAGACAGAAATTCCACTTATTTAGAGGCAAAAAAGCAGAAATTCTTCTTTATTGGAGAAAAATGAAGAAATTTATCTTTTTTTGTGGCAGAAGGTATACATTCCGCTTATTTTCGGGCTAAAAACCAGAAATTAACTGTATTTTGGATCAAAATTGCAGAAATTCCCCTTATTTTGGAGCAAAAATAAAGAAATTTCCCTTTTTTATGGCAAAAAGCTATGCATTCTTCTTATTTTCAGGCAAAAATGCAGAAATTCCCCGTATTTTGGAGCAAAATTGCAGAAATTCCCCTAATTGTGGGGCAAAAAGGCAGAAATTCCCTATATGTTGGGGCAAAAAGACAGAAATTCTCCTTATTTCGGGGCAAAACTCAGAAATTCCACTTATTTTGGGGCAAAATTCCAGAAATTTCTCTTATTTTAGGGCAAAATTGCAGAAATTTCACTTATTTTGGGGCAAAATTGCAGAAATTTCACTTATTTCAGAAAAAAAAGCAGAATTTATTTATTTTGGTGCAAAAAGGCAGAAATTTCTTTTATTTTGGTACAAAATTGCAGAAATTTTTCTTATTTGGGGGCAAAAAGGCATAAATTTCTTATATTTTGGGGCAAAAATGCATAAATTCCTCTTATTTTGAGGTAAAAAGGCTGAAATTCCCCTTATTTGGGGGCAAAAAGGCAGAAATTTCCCTTATTTTGAGGCAAAATTGCAGAAATTTCACTTATTTCAGGGTAATAAGTCAGAAATTCTCATTATTTTGGGGCACAATGGCAGAAATTCACCTTATTTTGGGGTGAAATTGCAGACATTTCACATATTTCAGGGCAAAAAGGCAGAAATTTCCCTTATTTTCGAGCAAAATTGCAGAAATTTCAGTTATTTCAGGGTAATAACTCAGAAATTTTCCTTATTTTCGGGCAAAAAAGTCAGAAATTCCCTTTGATTTGGGGATAAAGACAGAAATTCCACTTATTTAGAGGCAAAAAAGCAGAAATTCCCCTTATTTTGGAACAAAACTGAAGAAATTTCCCTTTTTTATGGCAAAAAAGTATGCATTCTTCTTATTTTCGGGCAAAAAGGCAGAAATTCCCCGTATTTTGGAGCAAAATTGCAGAAATTCCCCTAATTGTGGGGCAAAAAGGCAGAAATTCCCTATATGTTGGGGCAAAAAGACAGAAATTCTCATTATTTTGGGGCAAAACTCAGAAATTCCACTTATTTTGGGGCAAAATTGCAGAAATTTCCCTTATTTTGGGGCAAAATTACAGAAATTTCACTTATTTTGGGGCAAAATTGCAGAAATTTCACTTATTTCAGAAAAAAATTCAGAAATTTTCCTATTTTGGTGCAAAAAAGGCAGAAATTTCTTTTATTTTGGTACAAAATTGCAGAAATTTTTCTTATTTTGGGGCAAAAGGCAGAAATCTCCCATATTTAGGGGAAAAATGCAGAAATTCCTCTTATTTTGACGTAAAAAGGCTGAAATTTCTCTTATTTGGGGGAAAAAAGCAAAAATTTTTCTTATTTTGAGGCAAAATTGCAGAAATTTCACTTATTTCATTGTAATAAGTCAGAAATTTTCCTTATTTTGGGGCAAAAAAGACAGAAATTCCCTTTCTTTTGGGGGAAAAACACAGAAATTCCACTTTTTTAGAGGCAAAAAAGCAGAAATTCCTTTTATTTTGGAGTAAAAATGAAGAAATTTCCCTTTTTTGTGGCAAAAGGTATACATTCCAATTATTTTTGGGCTAAAAAGCAGAAATTCCTTGTATTATGGAGCAAAATTGCAGAAATTCTCCTAATTGTGGGGCAAAAAAGCAGAAATTCCCTATATGTTAGGGCAAAAAGACAGAAATTCTCCTTATTTTGGGCAAAATTCAGAAATTCCACTTATTTTGGGGCAAAATTGCAGAAATTTCTTTTATTTTGTGGCAAAATTGCAGAAATTTCACTTATTTTGGGGCGAAATTGCAGAAATTTTACTTATATCAGGGAAAAAAGGCAGAAATTTTCCTTATTTTGGGGCAAAAAACCAGAAATTTCTTTTATTTTGTGGCAAAAATGCAGAAATTCCCCTTATTTTGATGTAAAAAGGCTGAAATTTCCCTTATTTGGGGGCAAAAAAACAGATATTTTCCTTATTTTGGGGCAAAATTGGAGAAATTTCACTTATTTCAGGGTAATAAGTCAGAAATTTACCTTATTTTGGGGCAAAAAAGACAGAAATTCCCTTTGTTTTGGGGGAAAAGGACAGAAATTCCACTTATTTAGAGGCAAAAAAGCAGAAATTCCCATTATTTTGAAGCAAAAATGAAGAAATTTCTCTATTTTATGGCAAAAAGTTATGCATTCTTCTTATTTTCGGGCAAAAAGGCAGAAATTCCCCGTATTTTGGAGCAAAATTGCAGAAATTCCTTTTATTGTGGGGCAAAAAGGCAGAAATTCCCTATATGTTGGGGCAAAAAGGCAAAAATTCCCAATATGTTGGGGCAAAAAGACAGAAATACTCCTTATTTTGGGGCAAAACCCAGAAATTCCACTTATTTTGGGGCAAAATTCCAGAAATTTCCCTTACTTTGGGGCAAAATTGCAGAAATTCCACTTATTTTGGGGCAAAATTGCAGAAATTACCCGTATTTTGGAGCAAAATTGCAGAAATTCCCCTAATTGTGGGGCAAAAATGCAGAAATTCCCTATATGTTGGGGCAAAAAGGCAAAAATTCCCAATATGTTGGGGCAAAAAGACAGAAATTCTCCTTATTTTAGGGCAAAATTCAGAAATTTCACTTATTTTTGGGCAAAATTGCAGAAATTTCACTTATTTCAGAAAAAAAGGAGAAATTTTCTTATTTTGGGGCAAAAGGCAGAAATTCCCCTTATTTTAGGGCAAAATTGCAGAAATTTCCCTTATTTTGAAACAAAAAACAGAAATTCCCTTTATTTTGTGGCAAAATTGCAGGAAATACCTTTATTATGGGGGAAAATTGCAGATATTTCTTTTATTTTAAGGCAAAATTGCAGAAATTTCACTTATTTCAGAGAAAAAAAGCAAAAATTTATCTTATTTTAGGGCAAAATGCAGAAATTCCCATTATTTTGGGGCACAATAGCAGAAATTCACCTTATTTTGGGGTAAAATTGCAGACATTTCACATATTTCAGGGCAAAAAGGCAGAAATTCCCCTTTTTTGGGGCAAAAAGGCTGAAATTCCCCTTATTTTCTATAAAATTGCAGAAATTCCCCTTGTTTGGGGGCAAAAAGGCAGAAAATCTTCTTAATTTTGGGCAAAAAGGCAGAAATTCCCCGTATTTTGGAGAAAAAATGCAGAAATTCCCCTAATATTGGGGCAAAAAGGCAGAAATTCCCTTTATTTTGGGGCAAAAATACAGAAATTCTCCTTATTTCGGGACAAAAATCAACGATTTCCTTTATTTTGGGGCAAAATTTTAGAAATTTCTTTTATTTTGGTACAGAATTGCAGAAATTTTTCTTATTTGGTGACAAAAAGGCAGAAAATTCCCATATTTTGGAACAGAAATGCAGAAATTGCCCTTATTTTGAGGTAAAAAGGCTGAAATTCCCCTTATTTTGCGGAAAAAAGGAAGAAATTTCATTTATTTTGGGGCAAAATTGCAGAAATTTCACTTATTTCAAAAAATAAAGGAGAAATTTTCTTATTTTGGGGCAAAATGCAGAAATTTCTTTTATTTTGGTACAAAATTGCAGAAATTTTTCTTATTTTGGGGCAAAAATTCATAAATTTTCCATATTTTGGGGCAAAAATGCAAAAATCCCCCTTATTTTGAGGTAAAAAGGCTGAAATTCCCCTTATTTGGGGGCAAAAAGGCAGAAATTTTCCTTATTTTGGGGCTAAATTGCAGAAATTTTACTTATTTCAGGGTAATAAGTCAGAAATTTTCCTTATTTTGGGGCAAAAAAGACAGAAATTCCCTTTGTTTTGGGGGAAAAAGACAGAAATTCCACTTATATAGAGGCAAAAAAAGCAGAAATTCCCATTATTTTGAAGCAAAAATTAAGAAATTTCCCTTTTTTATGGCAAAAAGGTATGCATTCTTTTTATTTTCGGGCAAAAAGGCAGAAATTCCCCGTATTTTGGAGCAAAATTGCAGAAATTTTACTTATTTCAGAAAAAAAAGGAGAAATTTTCTTATTTTGGGGCAAAAGGCAGAAATTCCCCTTATTTTAGGGCAAAATTGCAGAAATTTTCCATATTTGGGGACAAAAAACAGAAATTCCCTTTATTTTGGGGCAAAATTGCAGAAAATTCCTTTATTATGGGGAAAAATTGCAGATATTTCTTTTATTTTAATGCAAAATTGCAGAAATTTCACTTATTTCAGAGAAAAAAAGCAAAAATTTTTCTTATTTTAGGGCAAAATGCAGAAATTCCCATTATTTTGGGACAAAAAGGCAGAAATTCACCTTATTTTTGGGTAAAATTGAAGACATGTCACATATTTCAGGGCAAATAGGCAGAAATTCCCCTTATTTGGGGGCAAAAAGGCAGAAATTCCCCTTATTTTGGGATAAAATTGCAGAAATTTCCCTTGTTTGGGGGCAAAAAGGCAAAAAATCCCCTTTATTTCGAGCAAAAAGGCAGAAATTCCCCGTATTTTGGAGCAAAATTGCAGAAATTCCCCTAATATTGGGGCAAAAATGCAGTAATTCCCTTTATTTGGGGCAAATCGGCAGAAGTTCTTTTTATTTTTGGGAAAAGAGGCAGAAATTCCCTGTATTTTGAAGCAAAATTGCAGAAACTCCCCTAATTTTGGGGCAAAAAGGCAGAAATTCCCTTTATTTTGGGGCAAAAATACAGAAATTCTCCTTATATCGGGGCAAAAATCAGAAATTTCCCTAATTTTGGAGCAAAATTTTAGAAATTTCTTTTATTTTGGTACAGAATTGCAGAAATTTTTCTTATTTTGTGGCAAAAATACAGAAATTTCCCATATTTTGGGGCAAAAATGCAGAAATTCTTCTTATTTTGAGGTAAAAAGGCTGAAATTCCCCTTATTTGGGGGCAAAAAGGCAGAAATTTCTCTTATTTTGGGGCAATATTGCAGAAATTTCACTTATTTCAGGGAAATAAGTCAGAAATTTTCCTTATTTTGAGGCAAAAAAGACAGAAATTCCCTTTGTTTTGGGGCACAATGGCAGAAATTCCACTTATTTAGAGTCAAAAAAGCAGATATTCCCCTTATTTTGAAGCAAAAATGAAGAAATTTCTATTTCTTATGGCAAAAAGGTATGCATTCTTCTTATTTTCGGGCAAAAAGGCAGAAATTCTTTGTATTTTGGAGCAAGATTGCAGAAATTCCCCTAATTGTGGGGCAAAAAGGCAGAAATCCCCTATATGTTGGGGCAAAAAGAAAGAAATTCTTCTTATTTTGGGGCAAAACTCAGAAATTCCACTTATTTTGGGGCAAAATTTCAGAAATTTCCCTTATTTTGGAGCAAAATTGCAGAAATTTCACTTATTTCAAAAAAAAAAGCACAAATTTTCTTATTTTGGGGCAAAAAGGCAGAAATTTCATTTATTTTGGTACAAAATTGCAGAAATTTTTCTTAATTTGGGCAAAAATGCAGAAATTTCCCATATTTTTCGACAAAAATGCAGAAATTCCCCTTATTTTGAGGTAAAAAGGCTGAAATTCCCCTTATTTTGGGGCAAAAAGTTAGAAATTCCCCTTATTTTAAAGGAAAAAGACAGAAATTCCGTTTATTTTTGTGGAAAAGTCAGAAATTGCACTTATTTTGAGTCAAAAAGGCGGAAAATCCCCTTATTTTGGGGTAAAAAATGAAGAAATTAACCTTTTTTATGGCAAAAAGGTATACATTCTTTTTATTTTCGAGCAAAATTGCAGAAATTCCCCTAATTATGGGGAAAAAAGGCAGAAATTCCCCGTAATTTGGAGCAAAATTGCAGAAATTCCCCTAATTTTGGGGCAAAAACGCAGAACGTCCCTTTATTTTGGGGTAAAACTGCAGAAATTTCACTTATTTCGTGGCAAAATGGCAGAAATTCCCTTTATTTTCGGAGAAAAAGGCAGAAAATCCCCGAATTTTAGAGCAGAATTGCAGAAATTTACCTAATTTTGGGGTAAAACATGCAGTAATTTTCTTTATTTTGGGGCAAAAAGGCAGAAATTCCCATTATTTTGGGGCAAAAATCAAAAATATCCCTTATTTTGGGGCAAAATTTTAGAAATTTCTTTTATTTTGGTACAGAATTACAGAAATTTTTCTTATTTTGTGGCAAAAAGGAAGAAATTTCCCATATTTTGGAACAAAAATGCAGAAATTCCCCTTATTTTGAGGTAAAAAGGCTGAAATTCCCCTTATTTTGGGGCACAAAGAAAGAAATTTCACTTATTTTGGGGCAAAGTAGCAGAAATTTCACTTATTTCAGAAAATAAAGGAGAAATTTTCTTATTTTCGGGCAAAAAGTCAGAAATTTCTTTTTTTTTGGTACAAAATTGCAGAAATTTTTCTTATTTTGGGGCAAAAAGGCATAAATTTCCCATATTTTGGGGCAAAAATGCTGAAATTCCCCTTATTTCGGGGCAAAAAGGAAGAAATTTCCCTTATTTTGGGGCAAAATTGCAGAAATTTCACTTATTTCAGGGTAATAAGTCAGAAATTTTCCTTACTTTGGGGCCAAAAGGACAAAAATTCCCTTTGTTTTGGGGGAAAAAGACAGAAATTCCACTTATTTAGAGGCAAAAAAGCAGAAATTTCTCTTATTTTGGAGCAAAAATGAAGAAATTTCCCTTTTTTATGGCAAAAAGTTATGCATTCTTCTTATTTTCGGGCAAAAAGGCAGAAATTCCCCGTATTTTGGAGCAAAATTGCAGAAATTCCCCTAATTGTGGGGCAAAAAGGCAGAAATTCCCTATATGTTGGGGCAAAAAGACAGAAATTCTCATTATTTTGGGGCAAAACTCAGAAATTCCACTTATTTTGGCGCAAAATTCCAGAAATTTCCCTTATTTTGAGACAAAATTGCAGAAATTTCACTTATTTTGGGGCAAAATTGCAAAAATTTCACTTATGTCAGAAAAAAAAGCAGAAATTTTCTTATTTTGGTGCAAAAAGGCAGAAATTTCTAATATTTTGGTACAAAATTGCAGAAATTTTTCTTATTTTAGGGCAAAAAGGCAGAAATCTCCCATATTTTGGGGCAAAAATGCAGAAATTCCTCTTATTTTTAGGTAAAAAGGCTGAAATTCCCCTTATTTGGGGGCAAAAAGGCAGAAATTTCCCTTATTTTGAGGCAAAATTGCAGAAATTTCACTTATTTCAGAGAACAAAAGCAGAAATTTTCTTATTTTGGGGCAAAAAGGCAGAAATTTCTTTTATTTTGGTACAAAATTGCAGAAATGTTTCTTATTTTGGGGCAAAAAGGCAGAAATCTCCCATATTTTGGGGCAAAAAAGCAGAAATTTCCCTTATTTTGAGGTAAAAACGCTGAAATTCCCCTTATTTGGGGGCAAAAAGGCAGAAATTTCCCTTATTTTGAGGCAAAATTGCAGAAATTTCACTTATTTCAGAATAATAAGTCAGAAATTTTCCTTATTTTGGGGCAAAAAACAGTTATTCTCTTTGTTTTAAAGGAAAAAGACTGATATTCCACTTATTTAGAGGCTAAAAAGCAGAAATTCTTATGATTTTGGAGCAAAAATGAAGAAATTTTCCTTTTTTTGTGGAAAAAGGTATACATTCCTCTAATTTTCGGGCTAAAAAGCAGAAATTCCCCGTATTTTGGAGCAAAATTGCAGAAATTCCCCTAATTGTGGAGCAAAAAGGCAGAAATTCCCTATATGTTGGGGCAAAAAGACAGAAATTCTTCTTATTTTGGGGCAAAACTCAGAAATTCCACTTATTTTGAGGCAAAATTCCAGAAATTTCCCTTATTTTGGGGCAAAATTGCAGAAATTTTACTTATTTTGGGGCGAAATTGCAGAAATTTCACTTTTTTCATGGAAATAAAGGCAGAAATTTTCCTTATTTTGGGGCAAAAAGGCAGAAATTCCTCTTATTTTGAGGTAAAAAGGCTGAAATTCTCCTTATTTGGGGGCAAAAGCATAAATTTCCCTTATTTTGGGGCAAAATTGCAGAAATTTCACTTATTTCAGGGTAATAAGTCAGAAATTTTCCTTATTTTGGGGCAAAAAAGACAGAAATTCCCTTTGTTTTGGGATAAAAAGACAGAAATTCCACTTATTTAGGGGCAAAAAAGCAGAAATTCCACTTATTTTGGAGTAAAAATTAAGAGATTTCCCTTTTTTATGGCAAAAAGGTATGCATTCTTTATATTTTCGGACAAAAAGGCAGAAATTCCCCGTATTTTGGAGCAAAATTGCAGAAATTTCACTTATTTCAGAATAAAAATGAGAAATTTTCTTATTTTGGGGCAAAAGGCAGAAATTCCCCTTATTTTATGGCAAAATTGCAGAAATTGCCTTTATTTGGGGACAAAAAACAGAAATTCCCTTTATTTTGGGGCAAAATTGCAGAAAATTTTTTTATTATGGGAAAAAATTGAAGATATTTCTTTTATTTTAAGGCAAAATTGCAGAAATTTCACTTATTTCAGAGAAAAAAACAAAAATCTTTCTTATTTTTGGCAAAATGCAGAAATTCACATTATTTTGGGGCAAAAAGGCAGAAATTCACCTTATTTTGGGGTAAAATTGAAGACATGTCACATATTTCAGGGCATAAAGGCAGAAATTGCCCTTATTTGGGGGCAAAAAGGCAGAAATTCCCCTTATTTTGGGATAAAATTGCAGAAATTACCCTGGTTTGGGGGCAAAAAGGCAGAAAATCCCCTTAATTTCGGGCAAAAAGCCAGAAATTCCCTGTATTTTGGAGCAAAATTGCAGAAATTCTCCTAATATTGGGGCAAAAATGCAGAAATTCCCTTTATTTGGGGCAAATTGGCAGAAGTTCTTCTTATTTTCAGAAAAAGAGGCAGAAATTCCCATTATTTTGAAGCAAAATTGCAGAAACTCCCCTAATTTTGGGGCAAAAGGCAGAAATTCCCTTTATTTTGGGGCAAAAATACAGAATTTCTCCTTATATCTGGGCAAAAATCAGAAATTTCCCTTATTTTGGAGCAAAATTTTAGAAATTTCTTTTATTTTGGTACAGAATTGGAGAAATTTTTCTTATTCTGTGGCAAAAAGGCAGAAATTTCTTTTATTTTGGTGCAAAATTGCAGAAATTTTTCTTATTTTGGGGCAAAAAGGAAGAAATTTCCCATATTTTGGAACAAAAATGCAGAAATTCCCCTTATTTTGAGGTAAAAAGGCTGAAATTCCCCTTATTTTGGGGCACAAAGAAAGAAATTTCACTTATTTTGGGGCAAAGTAGCAGAAATTTCACTTATTTCAGAAAATAAAGGAGAAATTTTCTTATTTTCGGGCAAAAAGTCAGAAATTTCTTTTTTTTTGGTACAAAATTGCAGAAATTTTTCTTATTTTGGGGCAAAAAGGCATAAATTTCCCATATTTTGGGGCAAAAATGCTGAAATTCCCCTTATTTCGGGGCAAAAAGGAAGAAATTTCCCTTATTTTGGGGCAAAATTGCAGAAATTTCACTTATTTCAGGGTAATAAGTCAGAAATTTTCCTTACTTTGGGGCCAAAAGGACAAAAATTCCCTTTGTTTTGGGGGAAAAAGACAGAAATTCCACTTATTTAGAGGCAAAAAAGCAGAAATTTCTCTTATTTTGGAGCAAAAATGAAGAAATTTCCCTTTTTTATGGCAAAAAGTTATGCATTCTTCTTATTTTCGGGCAAAAAGGCAGAAATTCCCCGTATTTTGGAGCAAAATTGCAGAAATTCCCCTAATTGTGGGGCAAAAAGGCAGAAATTCCCTATATGTTGGGGCAAAAAGACAGAAATTCTCATTATTTTGGGGCAAAACTCAGAAATTCCACTTATTTTGGCGCAAAATTCCAGAAATTTCCCTTATTTTGAGACAAAATTGCAGAAATTTCACTTATTTTGGGGCAAAATTGCAAAAATTTCACTTATGTCAGAAAAAAAAGCAGAAATTTTCTTATTTTGGTGCAAAAAGGCAGAAATTTCTAATATTTTGGTACAAAATTGCAGAAATTTTTCTTATTTTAGGGCAAAAAGGCAGAAATCTCCCATATTTTGGGGCAAAAATGCAGAAATTCCTCTTATTTTTAGGTAAAAAGGCTGAAATTCCCCTTATTTGGGGGCAAAAAGGCAGAAATTTCCCTTATTTTGAGGCAAAATTGCAGAAATTTCACTTATTTCAGAGAACAAAAGCAGAAATTTTCTTATTTTGGGGCAAAAAGGCAGAAATTTCTTTTATTTTGGTACAAAATTGCAGAAATGTTTCTTATTTTGGGGCAAAAAGGCAGAAATCTCCCATATTTTGGGGCAAAAAAGCAGAAATTTCCCTTATTTTGAGGTAAAAACGCTGAAATTCCCCTTATTTGGGGGCAAAAAGGCAGAAATTTCCCTTATTTTGAGGCAAAATTGCAGAAATTTCACTTATTTCAGAATAATAAGTCAGAAATTTTCCTTATTTTGGGGCAAAAAACAGTTATTCTCTTTGTTTTAAAGGAAAAAGACTGATATTCCACTTATTTAGAGGCTAAAAAGCAGAAATTCTTATGATTTTGGAGCAAAAATGAAGAAATTTTCCTTTTTTTGTGGAAAAAGGTATACATTCCTCTAATTTTCGGGCTAAAAAGCAGAAATTCCCCGTATTTTGGAGCAAAATTGCAGAAATTCCCCTAATTGTGGAGCAAAAAGGCAGAAATTCCCTATATGTTGGGGCAAAAAGACAGAAATTCTTCTTATTTTGGGGCAAAACTCAGAAATTCCACTTATTTTGAGGCAAAATTCCAGAAATTTCCCTTATTTTGGGGCAAAATTGCAGAAATTTTACTTATTTTGGGGCGAAATTGCAGAAATTTCACTTTTTTCATGGAAATAAAGGCAGAAATTTTCCTTATTTTGGGGCAAAAAGGCAGAAATTCCTCTTATTTTGAGGTAAAAAGGCTGAAATTCTCCTTATTTGGGGGCAAAAGCATAAATTTCCCTTATTTTGGGGCAAAATTGCAGAAATTTCACTTATTTCAGGGTAATAAGTCAGAAATTTTCCTTATTTTGGGGCAAAAAAGACAGAAATTCCCTTTGTTTTGGGATAAAAAGACAGAAATTCCACTTATTTAGGGGCAAAAAAGCAGAAATTCCACTTATTTTGGAGTAAAAATTAAGAGATTTCCCTTTTTTATGGCAAAAAGGTATGCATTCTTTATATTTTCGGACAAAAAGGCAGAAATTCCCCGTATTTTGGAGCAAAATTGCAGAAATTTCACTTATTTCAGAATAAAAATGAGAAATTTTCTTATTTTGGGGCAAAAGGCAGAAATTCCCCTTATTTTATGGCAAAATTGCAGAAATTGCCTTTATTTGGGGACAAAAAACAGAAATTCCCTTTATTTTGGGGCAAAATTGCAGAAAATTTTTTTATTATGGGAAAAAATTGAAGATATTTCTTTTATTTTAAGGCAAAATTGCAGAAATTTCACTTATTTCAGAGAAAAAAACAAAAATCTTTCTTATTTTTGGCAAAATGCAGAAATTCACATTATTTTGGGGCAAAAAGGCAGAAATTCACCTTATTTTGGGGTAAAATTGAAGACATGTCACATATTTCAGGGCATAAAGGCAGAAATTGCCCTTATTTGGGGGCAAAAAGGCAGAAATTCCCCTTATTTTGGGATAAAATTGCAGAAATTACCCTGGTTTGGGGGCAAAAAGGCAGAAAATCCCCTTAATTTCGGGCAAAAAGCCAGAAATTCCCTGTATTTTGGAGCAAAATTGCAGAAATTCTCCTAATATTGGGGCAAAAATGCAGAAATTCCCTTTATTTGGGGCAAATTGGCAGAAGTTCTTCTTATTTTCAGAAAAAGAGGCAGAAATTCCCATTATTTTGAAGCAAAATTGCAGAAACTCCCCTAATTTTGGGGCAAAAGGCAGAAATTCCCTTTATTTTGGGGCAAAAATACAGAATTTCTCCTTATATCTGGGCAAAAATCAGAAATTTCCCTTATTTTGGAGCAAAATTTTAGAAATTTCTTTTATTTTGGTACAGAATTGGAGAAATTTTTCTTATTCTGTGGCAAAAAGGCAGAAATTTCTTTTATTTTGGTGCAAAATTGCAGAAATTTTTCTTATTTTGGGGCAAAAAGGCATAAATTTCCCATATTTTGGGGCAAAAATGTAGAAATTTCCTTTATTTTGAGGTAAAAAGGCTGAAATTTCCCTTATTTGGGGGCAAAAAGGCAGAAATTTCTCTTATTTTGGGGCAAAATTGCAGAAATTTCACTTATTTCAGAAAAAAAGGAAAAATTTTCTTATTTGGGGGCAAAAAGGCAGAAATTTCTTTTATTTTGGTGCAAAATTACAGAAATTTTCTTTATTTTGGGGCAAAAAAGTCAGAAATTCCCTTTGTTTTTGGGGAAAAAGACAGAAATTCCACTTATTTAGAGGCAAAAAAGCAGAAATTGCTCTTATTTTGGAGCAAAATTGCAGAAATTCCCCTAATTGTGGGGCAAAAAGGCAGATATTCCCTATATGTTGGGGCAAAAAGACAGAAATTCTCTTTATTTTTGGGGCAAAACTCATAAATTCCATTTATTTTGGGGCAAAATTCCAGAAATTTCTCTTATTTTGGGGCAAAATTCCAGAAATTTCTCTTATTTTGGGGCAAAATTCCAGAAATTTCTCTTATTTTGGGGCAAAATTGCAGAAATTCCCCTTATTTGGGGGCAAAAAGGCAGAAATTTCTCTTATTTTGGGGCAAAATTGCAGAAATTTCACTTATTTCAGAAAAAAAGGAATAATTTTCTTATTTGGGGGCAAAAAGGCAGAAATTTCTTTTATTTTGGTGCAAAATTACAGAAATTTTCTTTATTTTGGGGCAAAAAAGACAGAAATTCCCTTTGTTTTGGGGGAAAAAGACAGAAATTCCACTTATTTAGAGGCAAAAAAGCAGAAATTCCCCTTATTTTGGAGCAAAAATGAAGAAATTTCCCTTTTTCATGGCAAAAAGGTATGCATTCTTCTTATTTTCGGGCAAAAAGGCAGAAATTCCCTATATGTTGGGGCAAAAAGACAGAAATTCTCCTTATTTTGGGGCAAAACTCAGATATTCCACATATTTTGGGGCAAAATTCCATAAATTTCCCTTACTTTGGGGCAAAATTGCAGAAATATCACTTATTTTAAGGCAAAATTGGAGAAATTTCACTTATTTCAGAAGAAAAAAGCAGAAATTTTCTTGTTTTGGGGCAAAAAGGGAGAAATTTCTTTTATTTTTGTACAAAATTACAGAAATTTTTCTTATTTTGGGGCAAGAAGGCAGAAATTTCCTATATTTTGGGGCAAAAATTCAGAAATTCCCCTTATTTTTAGGTAAAAAGGCTGAAATTCTCTTTATTTGGGAGCAAAAAGGCAGAAATTGCCCTGATTTTGTGGCAAAATTCCAGAAATTTCACTTATTTTAGGGTAATAAGTCAGAAATTTTTTATTTTGGGGCAAAAAGGCAGAAATTTCTTTTATTTTGGTACAAAATTACAGAAATTTTTCTTATTTTGGGGCAAAAAAGAAGAAATTTCCCTTATTTTGGGGCAAAATTGCAGAAATTTAACTTATTTTGATGTAAAAAGGCTGAAATTCCCTTATTTTGGGGCAAAATGGCAGAAGTTTTCCTTATTTTGGGGCAATATTGCAGAAATTTCACTTATTTCAAGGTAATAAGTCAGAAATTTTCCTTATTTTGGGGCAAAAAAACAGAAATTCCTTGTTTTGGGGGAAAAAGACAGAAATTCCACTTATTTAGAGGCAAAAAAGCAGAAATTCCCCATATTTTGGAGCAAAATTGCAGAAATTCCCCTAATTGTGGGGCAAAAAGGCAGAAATTCCCTATATGTTAGGGCAAAATGACAGAAATTCTCCTCATTTGGGGGCAAAATTCAGAAATTCCATTTATTTTGGGGCAAAATTCCCAAAATTCCCCTTATTTTGGGGCAAAATTGCAGAAATTTCAATTATTTTGGGGCAAAATTGCAGAAATTTCACTTTTTTCAGGGAAAAAAGGCTGAAATTTTCCGTTTTTAGGGGCAAAAAGGCAGAAATTCCTAATATTTTGAGGCAAAAATGCAGAAATTCCATTTATTTAGAGGCAAAAAAGCAGAAATTCCCCTTATTTTGGAGCAAAATTGCAGAAATTTCCCTTTTTATAGCCAAAAGGTATGCATTCTTCTTATTTTCAGGCAAAAAGGCAGAAATTCCCCGTATTTTGGAGTAAAATTGCAGAAATTCCCTATATGTTGGGGCAAAAAGACAGAAATTCTCTTTATTTTGGGGCAAAACTCAGAAATTCCACTTATTTTGGAACAAAATTTCAGAAATTTCCCTTATTTTTGGCCAAAATTGCAGAAATTTCACTTATTTTGGGGCAAAATTGCAGAAATTTCACTTATTTCAGGAAAAAAAAGCAGAAATTTTCTTATTTTGGGGCAAAAAGGCAGAAATTTCCCATATTTTGAGGCAAAAATGCAGAAATTCCCCTTATTTTGAGGTAAAAAGGCTGAAATTCCCCTTATTTGGGGGCAAAAAGGCAGAAATTTCCCATATTTTGGGGCAAAATTGCAGAAATTTCACTTATTTCAGGGAAATAAGTCAGAAATTTTTCTTACTTTGGGGCAAAAAAGACAGAAATTCCCTTTGTTTTCAGGGAAAAAGACAGAAATTCCACTTATTTAGAGGCAAAAATGCAGAAATTCCCCTTATTTTGAAGCAAAAATGAAGAAATTTCTATTTCTTATGGCAAAAAGGTATGCATTCTTCTTATTTTCGGGCAAAAAGGCAGAAATTCTTTGTATTTTGGAGCAAGATTGCAGAAATTCCCCTAATTGTGGGGCAAAAAGGCAGAAATCCCCTATATGTTGGGGCAAAAAGAAAGAAATTCTCCTTATTTTGGGGCAAAACTCAGAAATTCCACTTATTTTGGGGCAAAATTTCAGAAATTTCCCTTATTTTGGAGCAAAATTGCAGAAATTTCACTTATTTCAAAGAAAAAAAAGCACAAATTTTCTTATTTTGGGGCAAAAAGGCAGAAATTTCATTTATTTTGGTACAAAATTGCAGAAATTTTTCTTAATTTGGGCAAAAATGCAGAAATTTCCCATATTTTTCGACAAAAATGCAGAAATTCCCCTTATTTTGAGGTAAAAAGGCTGAAATTCCCCTTATTTTGGGGCAAAAAGTTAGAAATTCCCCTTATTTTAAAGGAAAAAGACAGAAATTCCGTTTATTTTTGTGGAAAAGTCAGAAATTGCACTTATTTTGAGTCAAAAAGGCGGAAAATCCCCTTATTTTGGGGTAAAAAATGAAGAAATTAACCTTTTTTATGGCAAAAAGGTATACATTCTTTTTATTTTCGAGCAAAATTGCAGAAATTCCCCTAATTATGGGGAAAAAAGGCAGAAATTCCCCGTAATTTGGAGCAAAATTGCAGAAATTCCCCTAATTTTGGGGCAAAAACGCAGAACGTCCCTTTATTTTGGGGTAAAACTGCAGAAATTTCACTTATTTCGCGGCAAAATGGCAGAAATTCCCTTTATTTTCGGAGAAAAAGGCAGAAAATCCCCGTATTTTAGAGCAAAATTGCAGAAATTTACCTAATTTTGGGGTAAAACATGCAGTAATTTTCTTTATTTTGGGGCAAAAAGGCAGAAATTCCCCTTATTTTGGGGCAAAAATCAAAAATATCCCTTATTTTGGGGCAAAATTTTAGAAATTTCTTTTATTTTGGTACAGAATTGCAGAAATTTTTCTTATTTTGTGGCAAAAAGAAAGAAATTTCCCATATTTTGGAACAAAAATGCAGAAATTCCCCTTATTTTGAGGTAAAAAGGCTGAAATTCCCCTTATTTCGGGGCAAAAAGGCAGAAATTTCCCTTATTTTGGGGCAAAATTGCAGAAATTTCACTTATTTCAGGGTAATAAGTCAGTAATTTTCCTTATTTTGGGGCAAAAAAGACAGAAAATCCCCTAATTGTGGGGCAAAAAGGCAGAAATTCCCTATATGTTGGGGCAAAAAGACAGAAATTCTCCTTATTTTGGGGCAAAACTCAAAAATTCCACTTATTTTGGGGCAAAATTGCAGGAATTTACCTTATTTTGGGGCAAAATTGCAGAAATTTTCCTTATTTGGGGCAAAATTGCAGAAATTTCACTTATTTTCAGGTAAAAAGACTGAAATATCCTTTATTTTGGGGCAAAAAGGAAGAAATTCCCCTTATTTTGGGGCAAAATTGCAGAAATTTTTCTTATTTTGGGGCAAAAAGGCTGAAATTCTTCTTATTTTGAGGTAAAATGCTGAAATTCCCCATATTTTGGGGCAAAAGGCAAAAATTCTTCTTATTTTGGGGCAAAAAGGCACAAATTTCCCTTATTTTCGAGAAAAATTGCAGAAATTTCATTTATTTCAGGGCAAAAATTCAGAATTTCCTTATATTTTGGGGCAAAGAGCAGAAATTTCTTTTATTATGGTACAAAATTGAAGAAATTTTTCTTATTTTGAAACAAAAAGGCAGAAAATTCCCCTTATTTTGAGGCAAAAGGCAGAGACTATTCTTATTTTGTGGTAAAATGCAGAAATTCCCTTTATTTTGGGGCTAGAAAGCAGAAATTCCCCGTATTTTGAAGCAAAATTGCAGAAATTCTCATAATTTTCGGGCAAAAGGCAAAAATTCTCCTTATTTTGGGGCAAAAAGACAGAAAATCTCCTTTTTTGGGAGCAAACAGTCAGAAATTTTCCTTATTTTGGGGCAAAATTGCAGAAATTTCCTTTACATTGGGGCAAAATTGCAGAAATTTCCATATTTTGGGGCAAAATTGCAGAAATTTCACTTATTTCAGGGAAAAAAGGCGAAAATTTTTTTTGGGGGGCAAAAAGGCAGAAATTTTTTTTATTTTGGTACAAAATTGCAGAAATTTTTCTAATTTTGGGGCAAAAAGTCAGAAATTCCTCATATTTTGGGGCAAAAATGCAGAAATTCCCCTTATTTTGAGGTAAAAAGGCTGTAATTCCCCTTATTTTGGGGCAAAAAGACAGAAATTTCGTTTATTTTGGGGAAAAGGCAGAAATTGCACTTATTTTGAGTCAAAAAGGTGGAAAATCCCCTTATTTTGGGGCAAAAATGAAGAAATTTGCTTTTTTTATGGCAAAAAGGTATGCATTCTTCTTATTTTTGGGCAAAATGGCACAAATTCCCCGTATTTTGGAGCAACATTGCAGAAATTCCCCTAATTTTTGGGCAAAAAGGCAGAAATTCCCCTTATTTTGGGGTAAAACTGCAGAAATTTCACTTTTTTGCGGCAAAATGTCAGAAATTCCCCTTATTTTCGGCAAAAAAAGCAGATAATCCCCTTATTTTAGGGAAAAATTGCAGAAATTTCTCTTATTTTGGGGCAAAATTGCAGAAATTTCACTTATTTCGCGGCAAAATGTCAGAAATTCCCCTTATTTTCGGCAAAAAAGGCAGAAAATTCCCGTATTTTGGAGAATAAATTGCAGAAATTCACCTAATTTTAGGGTAAAAAAATACAATAATTTTCTTTATTTTTGAGCAAAAAGGCAGAAATTCTCGTTATTTTAGGGCAAAAAGGCAGAAATTCTTCTTATTTTAGGGCAAAATTGCAGAAATTTTCCTTATTTGGGGGCAAAAAACAGAAATTCCCCTTATTTTGGGGCAAAATTGCAGAAATTTCCCTTATTATGGGGAAAAATTGCAGAAATTTCCCTTATTTAAGGTCAAAATTGCAGAAATTTCACTTATTTCAGAGAAAAAAAGCAAAATTTTTCTTATTTTGGGGCAAAAAGGCAGAAATTCCCATTATTTTGGGGCAAAAAGGCAGAAATTCACCTTATTTTGGGGTAAAATTGCAGAAATTTCACATATTTCAGGGCAAAAAGACAGAAATTCCCCTTATATTAAGGCAGAAAGGCAGAAATTCCCCTTATTTTGGAATAAAGTTGCAGAAATTTTTTTTCTTTAGGGGCAAAAAGGCAGAAAATCCACTTAATTTCGGGTAAAAAAGCAGAAATTCCTCTTATTTTGGAGCAAAATTGCAGAAACTCCCCTAATTTTGGGGCATAAAGGCAGAAATTCCCTTTATTTTGGGGCAAAAATAGAGAAATTCTCATTATTTTGGGGCAAAAATCAGAAATTTCCCTTATTTCGGGTCAAAATTTTAGAAATTTCTTTTATATTGTTACAGACTTGCAGAAATTTTTCTTATTTTGTGGCAAAAAGGCAGAAATTTTCCATATTTTGGTGCAAAAAGCCTAAAATTTCCTTTATTATGAGGTAAAATCCTGAAATTCCCCATATTTTGGGGCAAAAAGGCAGAAATTCCCCTCATTTGGAGGCAAAAATACACAAATTTCCCTTATTTTCGGGCATAATTGCAGGAATTTCATTTATTTCAGGGCAAAAAGTCAGAAATTCCTTTTATTTTGGGGCAAAAAGCAGAAATTTCTTTTATTTTGATACAAAATTATAGAAATTTTCCTTATTTTGGAACAAAAAGGCAAAAATTACCCATATTTTGGGGAAAAAGGCAGAAATTCCCCTTATTTTGAGGTAAAAAGGCTGAAATTCCCGTTATTTTGGGGTAAAAAGGCAGAAATTCCCTTTACTTTGTGGCAAAAAGGCAGAAATTCCCGTTAATTGGGGCAGAAAAGCAGAAATTTTCCTTATTTAAGGGCAATAGGGCAGATATTCCCCATATTTTGTGGCAAAAAGGCAGAAATTCCCCTTATTTGGAGGTAAAATGATGAAATTCCCCTTTTTTTCGGCAAAAAGGCAGAAATTCCTATTATTTTGGGGCAAAATTGCAGAAATTTCCCTTATTTTGGGGCAAAATTGCAGAAATTTCACTTATTTCAGGGAAAAAGCACAGAAATTTCTCTTATTTTGGGGCAAAAAGGCAGAAATTTCTTTTATTTTGGTACAAAACTGCAGAAATTTTCTTTATTTTGGGGCAAAAATGAAGAAATTCCCCATATTTTGGGGCAAAAAAAAGAGATTCCCCTCATCATGAGGTAAAATGCTGAAATATCCCTTATTTTGGGGCAAAAAGACAGAAATTCCCTTTATTTTGTGGCAAAAAGGCAAAAATTTCCCTTATTTTGGGGCAAAATTGCAGAAATTTCACTTATTTCAGGGCAAAATTCAAAAATTCCTTTTATTTTTGGGCAAAAAGAGAAATTTTGTTTATTTTTGGGTAAAAAGGCAGAAATTTCACTTATTGTGAGGTAAGAAGGCAGAATCTCCTCTTATTTTGGGGCAAAAATGAAGAAATTTCCCTTTTTTGTGGCAAAATGTATATATTCCCCTTATTTTCGGGCAAAAAGCAGAAATTCCCGTTTTTTGGAGCACAATTGCAGAAAATCCCCTAATTGTGGGGCAAAAAGGCAGAAATTCCCTATATGTTGGGGCAAAAAGACAGAAATTCTCCTTATTTTGGGGCAAAACTCAGAAATTCCACTTATTTTGGGGCAAAATTCCAGAAATTTCCCTTATTTTGGGGCAAAATTGCAGAAATTTTACTTATTTTGGGGCAAAATTGCAGAAATTTCACTTATTTCAGGTAAAAATGGCAGAAATTTTTCTTATTTTGGGGCAAAAAGGCAGAAATTCCTAATATTTTGTGGCAAAAATGCAGAAATTCCCCTTATTTTGAGGTAAAAAGGCTGAAATTCCCCTTATTTGGGGGCAAAAAGGCAGAAATTTCCCTTATTTTGGGGCAAAATTGCAAACATTTCACTTATTTCAGGGTAATAAGTCAGAAATTTTCCTTATTTTGGGGCAAAAAACACAGAAATTCCCTTTGTTTTGGAAGGAAAATACAGAAATTCCACTTCTTTAGAGGCAAAAAGGCAGAAATTCCCCTTATTTTGAAGCAAAAATGAAGAAATTCCCCTAATTGTTGGGCAAAAAGGCAGAAATTCCCTATATGTTGGGGCAAAAAGACAGAAATTCTTCTTATTTTGGGACAAAACTCAGAAATTCCACTTATTTTGGGGCAAAATTGCAGGAATTTACCTTATTTTGAGGCAAAATTGCAGAAATTTCCCTTATTTGGGGCAAAATTGCAGAAATTTCACTTATTTTCAGGTAAAAAGGCTGAAATATCCTTTATTTTGGGGCAAAAAGGAAGAAATTCCCCTTATTTTGGGGCAAAATTGCAGAAATTTTCCTTATTTTGGGGCAAAAAGGCTGAAATTCTTATTTTGAGGTAAAATGCTGAAATTCCCCATATTTTGGGGCAAAAGGCAAAACTTCTTCTTATTTTGGGGCAAAGAGGCACAAATTTCCCTTATTTTCGGGCAAAATTGCAGAAATTTCATTTATTTCAGGGCAAAAAGTCAGAAATTCCTTTTATTTTGGGGCAAAGAGCAGAAATTTCTTTTATTATGGTACAAAATTGAAGAAATTTTTCTTATTATGAAACAAAAAGGCAGAAAATTCCCCTTATTTTGAGGCAAAAAGCAGAAATTATTCTTATTTTGAGGTAAAATGCAGAAATTCTTTTTATTTTGGGCCTAAAAAGCAGAAATTCCCCATATTTTGAAACAAAATTGCAGAAATTCTCATAATTTTCGGGCAAAAAGGCAGAAATTCTCCTTATTATGGGGCAAAAAGACAGAAAATCTCCTTTTTCGGGAGCAAACAGTCAGAAATTCCCCTTATTTTGGGGCAAAATTGCAGAAATTTCCTTTACATTGGGGCAAAATTGCAGAAATTTCCCTTATTTTGGAGCAAAACTGAAGAAATTTCTATTTTTTATGGCAAAAGGGTATGCATTCTTCTTATTTTCGGGCAAAAAGGCAGAAATTCCCCTATTTTGGAGCAAAATTGCAGAAATTCCCCTAATTGTGGGGCAAAAAGGGAGAAATTCCCTATATGTTGTGGCAAAAAGACAGAAATTCTCCATATTTTGGGGCAAAACTCAGAAATTCCACTTATTTTAGGGCAAAATTCCAGAAATTTCCCTTATTTTGGGGCAAAATTGCAGAAATTTCACTTATTTTGGAGCAAAATTGCAGAAAGTTCACTTATTTCAGAAAAAAAGCAGAAATTTTCTTATTTTGTTGCAAAAAGGCAGAAATTTCTTTTATTTTGGTACAAAATTGCATAAATTATTCTTATTTTGGAAGAAAAAGGCAGAAATCTCCCATATTTTGGGGCAAAAATGCAGCAATTCCTCTTATTTTGAGGTAACAAGGCTTAAATTCCCCTTATTTGGAGTAAAAAAGGCAGAAATTTCCCTTATTTTCGAGCAAAATTGCAGAAATTTCACTTATTTCAGGGTAATAAGTCAGAAATTTTCCTTATTTTGGGGCAAAAAAGACAGAAATTCCCTTTGTTTCTGGGGATAAAGACAGAAATTCCACTTATTTAGAGGCAAAAAAGCAGAAATTCCCCTTATTTTGGAGCAAAACTGAAGAAATTTCCCTTTTTTATGGCAAAAAGGTATGCATTATTCTTATTTTCGGGCAAAAAAGCAGAAATTCCCCTATTTTGAAGCAAAATTGCAGAAATTCCCCTAATTGTGGGGCAAAAAGGGAGAAATTCCCTATATGTTGGGGCAAAAAGACAGAAATTCTCCTTATTTTGGGGCAAAACTCTGAAATTCCACTTATTTTGGTGCAAAATTCCAGAAATTTCCCTTATTTTGGGGAAAAATTGCAGAAATTTCACTTATTTCAGGGCAAAATTCAAAAATTGCTTTTATTTTGGGGCAAAAAGACAGAAATTCCGTTTACTTTTGGGTAAAAAGGCAGAAATTTCTTTTATTTTGGTACAAAATTGCAGAAATTTTTCTTATTTTGGGGCAAAAAGGCAGAAATCCCCATATTTTGGGGCAAAAAAGCAGAAATTCCTCTTATTTTGAGGTAAAAAGGCTGAAATTTCCCTTATTTGGGGGCAAAAAGGCAGAAATTTCCTTTATTTTGAGGCAAAATTGCAGAAATTTCACTTATTTCAGAGTAATAAGTCAGAAATTTTCCTTTTTTTGGGGCAAAAAACACAGAAATTCCCTTTGTTTTGGGAGAAAAAGACAGAAATTCCACTTTTTTAGAGGCAAAAAAGCAGATATTCCTTTTATTTTGGAGTAAAAATGAAGAAATTTCCCTTTTTTGTGGCAAAATGTATACATTCCACTTATTTTTGGGCTAAAAAGCTGAAATTCCCCGTATTTTGGAGCAAAATTGCAGAAATTCCCCTAATTGTGGGGCAAAATGCAGAAATTCCCTATATGTTAGTGCAAAAAGACAGAAATTCTCCTTATTTTGGGGCAAAACTCAGAAATTCCCCTTATTTTGGGGCAAAATTCCAGAAATTTCCCTTATTTTGTGGCAAAATTGCCGAAATTTCACTTATTTTGGGGCAAAATTGCAGAAATTTCACTTATTTCATGGTAAAAAGGCAGAAATTTTCCTCATTTTGGGGCAAAAATGAAGAAATTCCAAATATTTTGTGGCAAAAATGCAAAAATTCCCCTTATTTTGTGATAAAAAGGCAGAAATTTCCCTTATTTGGGGGCAAAAAGCAGAAATTTCCCTTATTTGGGGGCAAAATTGAAGAAATTTCACTTATTTCAGGGTAATAAGTCAGAAATTTTCCTTATTTGGGGCAAAATAGACAGAAATTCCTTTTGTTTTGGGGGAAAAAGTCAGAAATTCCAATTATTTAGAAGCAAAAAAGAAGAAATTACCCTTATTTTGGAGCAAAAATGAAGAAATTTTTTTTTGTGGCAAAAGGTATGCATTCTTCTTATTTTCAGGCTAAAAAGCAGAAATTCCCCATATTTTGGAGCAAAATTGCAGAAATTCCCCTAATTGTGGGACAAAAAGGCAGAAATTCTTTTTATTTTGTGGCAAAACTCAGAAATTCCACTTATTTTGGGACAAAATTCCAGAAATTTCACTTATTTTGGGGAAAAATTGCAGAAATTTCACTTATTTTGGCAAAATTGCAGAAATTTCAATTATTTCAGAAAAAAAGCAGAAATTTTCTTATTTTGGTGTAAAAAGGCAGAAATTTCTTTTATTTTGGTACAAAATTGCAGAAATTTTTCTTATTTGGGGGCAAAAAGCAGAAATCCCCTATATTTTGGGGCAAAAATGCATAAATTCCTCTTATTTTGAGGTAAAAAGGCTGAAATTTCCCTTATTTGGGGGCAAAAAGACAGAAATTTCCCTTATTTTGAGGCAAAATTGCAGAAATTTCACTTATTTCAGGGTAATAAGTCAGAAATTCATCTTACATTGGGGCAAAAAACAGAAATTCCCTTTGTTTTGGGGGAAAAAGACAGAAATTCCACTTATTTAGAGGCAAAAAAGCAGAAATTCTTCTTTATTGGAGAAAAATGAAGAAATTTATCTTTT
This sequence comes from Micromys minutus, assembly GCF_963924665.1. NCBI lineage: Eukaryota > Metazoa > Chordata > Mammalia > Rodentia > Muridae > Micromys > Micromys minutus. The sequence goes on along the minus strand of NW_027667840.1, from coordinate 816,293 downwards.
TTTGTGGCAGAAGGTATACATTCCGCTTATTTTCGGGCTAAAAACCAGAAATTAACTGTATTTTGGATCAAAATTGCAGAAATTCCCCTTATTTTGGAGCAAAAATAAAGAAATTTCCCTTTTTTATGGCAAAAAGCTATGCATTCTTCTTATTTTCAGGCAAAAATGCAGAAATTCCCCGTATTTTGGAGCAAAATTGCAGAAATTCCCCTAATTGTGGGGCAAAAAGGCAGAAATTCCCTATATGTTGGGGCAAAAAGACAGAAATTCTCCTTATTTCGGGGCAAAACTCAGAAATTCCACTTATTTTGGGGCAAAATTCCAGAAATTTCTCTTATTTTAGGGCAAAATTGCAGAAATTTCACTTATTTTGGGGCAAAATTGCAGAAATTTCACTTATTTCAGAAAAAAAAGAAAAAATTTTCTTATTTGGGGCAAAAAGGCAGAAATTTCTTTTATTTTGGTGCAAAATTATAGAAATTTTCTTTATTTTGGGGCAAAAAAGACAGAAATTCCCTTTGTTTTGGGGGAAAAATACAGAAATTCCACTTATTTAGGGGCAAAAAAGCAGAAATTCCCCTTATTTTGGAGCAAAAATGAAGAAATTTCCCTTTTTCATGGCAAAAAGGTATGCATTCTTCTTATTTTCGGGCAAAAAGGCAGAAATTCCCTATATGTTGGGGCAAAAAGACAGAAATTTCCCTTATTTTGGGGCAAAATTGCAGAAATATCACTTATTTTAAGGCAAAATTGGAGAAATTTCACTTATTTCAGAAGAAAAAAGAAGAAATTTTCTTGTTTTGGGGCAAAAAGGGAGAAATTTCTTTTATTTTTGTACAAAATTGCAGAAATTTTTCTTATTTTGGGGCAAAAATTCAGAAATTCCCCTTATTTTTAGGTAAAAAGGCTGAAATTCTCTTTATTTGGGAGCAAAAAGGCAGAAATTGCCCTGATTTTGTGGCAAAATTCCAGAAATTTCACTTATTTTAGGGTAATAAGTCAGAAATTTTTTATTTTGGGGCAAAAAGGCAGAAATTTCTTTTATTTTGGTACAAAATTACAGAAATTTTTCTTATTTTGGGGCAAAAAAGAAGAAATTTCCCTTATTTTGGGGCAAAATGGCAGAAGTTTTCCTTATTTTGGGGCAAAATTGCAAAAATTTCACTTATTTCAAGATAATAAGTCAGAAATTATCCTTATTTTGGGGCAAAAAAACAGAAATTCCTTGTTTTGGGGGAAAAAGACAGAAATTCCACTTATTTAGAGGCAAAAAAGCAGAAATTCCCCATATTTTGGAGCAAAATTGCAGAAATTCCCCTAATTGTGGGGCAAAAAGGCAAAAATTCCCTATATGTTAGGGCAAAACGACAGAAATTCTCCTCATTTGGGGGCAAAATTCAGAAATTCCATTTATTTTGGGGCAAAATTCCCAAAATTCCCCTTATTTTGGGGCAAAATTGCAGAAATTTCAATTATTTTGGGGCAAAATTGCAGAAATTTCACTTTTTTCAGGGAAAAAAGGCCGAAATTTTCCATTTTTGGGGCCAAAATGCAGAAATTCCTAATATTTTGAGGCAAAAATGCATAAATTCCTCTTATTTTGAGGTAAAAAGGCTGAAATTCCCCTTATTTGGGGGCAAAAATGCAGAAATTTCTCTAATACTGGGGCAAAATTGCAGAAATTTCACTTATTTCAGGGTAATAATTCAGAAAATTTCCTTAATTTGGGGCAAAAAATACAGAAATTCCATTTGTATGGGGGGAAAAAGACAGAAATTCCATTTATTTAGAGGCAAAAAAGCAGAAATCCCCCTTATTTTGGAGCAAAATTGCAGAAATTTCCCTTTTTATAGCCAAAAGGTATGCATTCTTCTTATTTTCAGGCAAAAAGGCAGAAATTCCCCGTATTTTGGAGTAAAATTGCAGAAATTCCCTTAATTGTAGGGCAAAAAGACAGAAATTCTCCTTATTTTGGGGCAAAACTCAGAAATTCCACTTATTTTGGAACAAAATTTCAGAAATTTCCCTTATTTTTGGCCAAAATTGCAGAAATTTCACTTATTTTGGGGCAAAATTGCAGAAATTTCACTTATTTCAGGGAAAAAAAGCAGAAATTTTCTTATTTTGGGGCAAAAAGGCAGAAATTTCCCATATTTTGAGGCAAAAATGCAGAAATTCCCCTTATTTTGGGGTAAAAAGGCTGAAATTCCCCTTATTTGGGGGCAAAAAGGCAGAAATTTCCCATATTTTGGGGCAAAATTGCAGAAATTTCACTTATTTCAGGGTACTAAGTCAGAAATTTTTTTTACTTTGGGGCAAAAAAGACAGAAATTCCCTTTGTTTTCAGGGAAAAAGACAGAAATTCCACTTATTTAGAGGCAAAAATGCAGAAATTCCCCTTATTTTGGAGCAAAAATGAAGAAATTTCCCTTTTTTATGGCAAAAAGGTATGCATTCTTCTTATTTTCGGGCAAAAAGTCAGAAATTCCCCCTATTTTAGAGCAAAATTGCAGAAATTCTTATAATTGTGGGGCAAAAAAACAGAAATTCCCTATATGTTGGGGCAAAAAGACAGAAATTCTCCATATTTTGGGGCAAAACTCAGAAATTCCACATATTTTGGGGCAAAATTCCAAAAATTTCCCTTATTTTGGGGCAAAATTGCAGAAATTTCACTTATTTAGGGGCAAAATTGCAGAAATTTCACTTATTTCAGTGGAAAAAGACAGAAATTTCTTTTATTTTGGTACAAAATTGCAGAAATTTTTCTTATTTTGGGCAAAAAGGCAGAAATTTCCCATATTTTGAGGCAAAAATGCAGAAATTTCACATATTTCAGGGTAATAAGTCAGAAATTTTAATTACTTTGGAGCAAAAAAGATAGAAAGTCCCTTTGTTTTGGTGGAAAAAGACAGAAATTCCAATTCTTTAGAGGCAAAAATGCAGAAATTCCCCTTATTTTGGAGCAAAAATGAAGAAATTTCCCTTTTTTATGGCAAAAAGGTATGCATTCTTCTTATTTTCAGGCAAAAAGTCAGAAATTCCCTCTATTTTAGAGCAAAATTGCAGAAATTCCCCTTATTGTGGGGCAAAAAGGCAGAAATTCCCTATATGTTGGGGGGAAAAGACAGAAATTCTCCTTATTTTAGAGCAAAACTCAGAAATTTCATTTATTTTGGGGCAAAATTGCAGAAATTTCACTTATTTCAGAAAAAAAAAGCAGAAATTTTCTTATTTTGGGGCAAAAAGGCAGAAATTTCTTTTATTTTAATACAAAATTGCAGAAAATTTTCTTATTTTGGGGCAAAAAGGCAGAAATTTCTCATATTTTGGGGCAAAAATGCAGAAAATCCCCTTATTTTGAGGTAAAAAGGCTAAAATTCCCCTTATTTGGTTGCAAAAAGGCAGAAATTTCCCTTATTTTGGGGCAAAATTGCAGGAATTTCACTTATATCAGGGTAATAAGTCAGAAATTTTCCTTATTTTGGGGCAAAAAAGACAGAAATTCCCTTTGTTTTGAAGGAAAAAGACAGAAATTCCACTTATTAAGAGGCAAAAAAGCAGAAATTCCCATTATTTTGGAGCAAAAATGAAGAAATTTCCCTTTTTTATGGCAAAAAGGTATGCATTCTTCTTGTTTTCGGGCAAAAAGGCAGAAATTCCCCGTTTTTTGGAGCAAAATTGCAGAAATTCCCCTAATTTTGGGGCAAAAAGGCAGAAATTCCCTATATGTTAGGGCAAAACGACAGAAATTCTCCTTATTTTGGGGCAAAATTCAGAAATTCCATTTCTTTTGGTGCAAAATTCCCAAAATTTCCCTTATTTTGGGGCAATATTGCAGAACGTTCATTTATTTAGGGGCAAAATTGCAGAAATTTCACTTTTTTCAGGGAAAAAAGGCCGAAATTTTCCATTTTTGGGGGCAAAAAGGCAGAAATTCTTAATATTTAGTGGCAAAAATGCAGAAATTTCCCTTATTTTGAGGTAAAAAGGCTGAAATTCCCCTTATTTGGGGGCCAAAATGCAAAAATTTCTCTTATACTGGGGCAAAATTGCAGAAATTTCACTTATTTCAGGGTAATAATTCAGAAATTTTCCTTATTTTGGGGCAAAAAATACAGAAATTCCATTTGTATGGGGGGAAAAAGACAGAAATTCCATTTATTTAGAGGCAAAAAAGCAGAAATTCCCCTTATTTTAGAGCAAAATTGCAGAAATTTCCCGTTTTATAGCAAAAAGGTATGCATTCTTCTTATTTTCAGGCAAAAAGGCAGAAATTCCCTGTATTTTGGAGTAAAATTGCAGAAATTCCCTTAATTGTAGGGCAAAAAGACAGAAATTCTCCTTATTTTGTGGCAAAACTCAGAAATTCCACTTATTTTAGAACAAAATTTCAGAAATTTCCCTTATTTTTGGCTTAAATTGCAGAAATTTCACTTATTTTGGGGCAAAATTGCAGAAATTTCACTTATTTCAGGGAAAAAAAGCAGAAATTTTCTTATTTTGGGGCAAAAAGGCAGAAATTTCCCATATTTTGAGGCAAAAATGCAGAAATTCCCCTTATTTTGAGGTAAAAAGGCTGAAATTCCCCTTATTTGGGGGCAAAAAGGCAGAAATTTCCCATATTTTGGGGCAAAATTACAGAAATTTCACTTATTTCAGGGTACTAAGTCAGAAATTTTTCTTACTTTGGGGCAAAAAAGACAGAAATTCCCTTTGTTTTCAGGGAAAAAAACAGAAATTCCACTTATTTAGAGGCAAAAATGCAGAAATTCCCCTTATTTTGGAGCAAAAATGAAGAAATTTCCCTTTTTTATGGCAAAAAGGTATGCATTCTTCTTATTTTTGGGCAAAAAGGCAGAAATTCCCCGTATTTTGAAGCAAAATTGCAGAAATTCCCCTAATTGTGGGGCAAAAAAACAGAAATTCCCTATATGTTGGGGCAAAAATACAGAAATTCTCCTTATTTTAAAGCAAAACTCAGAAATTTCACTTATTTTGGGGCAAAATTACAGAAATTTCACTTATTTCAGAAAAAAAAAGCAGAAATTTTCTTATTTTGGGGCAAAAAGGCAGAAATTTCTTTTATTTTGGTACAAAATTGCAGAAATTATTCTTATTTTGGGGCAAAAAAGCAGAAATTTCTCATATTTTGGGGCAAAATTGCAGAAAATTTCCTTATTTTGAGGTAAAAAGGCTAAAATTCCCCTTATTTGGTTGCAAAAAGGCAGAAATTTTCCTTATTTGGGGGAAAAATTGCAGAAATTTCACTTATTTCAGGGTAATAAGTCAGAAATTTTCTTTATTTTGGGGCAAAAAAAGACAGAAATTCTCTTTGTTTTGGGGGTAAAAGACAGAAATTCCACTTATTTAGAGGCAAAAAAGCAGAAATTCCCATTATTTTGGAGCAAAAATGAAGAAATTTCCCTTTTTTATGGCAAAAAGGTATGCATTCTTCTTATTTTCGGGCAAAAAGGCAGAAATTGCCCCTATTTTAGAGCAAAATTGCAGAAATTCCCATAATTGTGGGGCAAAAAAACAGAAATTTCCTATATGTTGGGGCAAAAAGATAGAAATTCTCCATATTTGGGGGCAAAACTCAGAAATTCCACTTATTTTGGGGCAAAATTCCAAAAATTTCCCTTATTTTGGGGCAAAATTGCAGAAATTTCACTTATTTAGGGGCAAAATTGCAGAAATTTCACTTATTTCAGGGGAAAAAGACAGAAATTTCTTTTATTTTGGTACAAAATTGCAGAAATTTTTCTTATTTTGGGCAAAAAGGCAGAAATTTCCCATATTTTGAGGCAAAAATGCAGAAATTTCACTTATTTCAGGGTAATAAGTCAGAAATTTTCCTTACTTTGGGGCAAAAAAGACAGAAATTCCCTTTGTTTTGGTGGAAAAAGACAGAAATTCCACTTATTTAGAGGCAAAAAAGCAGAAATTCATTTTATTTTGGAGCAAAAATGAAGAAATTTCTCTTTTTTATGGCAAAAAGGTATGCATTTTTCTTATTTTCGTGCAAAAAGGCAGAAATTCCCCATATTTTAGAGCAAAATTGCAGAAATTCCCCTTATTGTGGGGCAAAAAGGCAGAAATTCCCTATATGTTGGGGGAAAAGACAGAAATTCTCCTTATTTTAGAGCAATCTCAGAAATTTCATTTATTTTGGGGCAAAATTGCAGAAATTTCACTTATTTCAGGAAAAAAAAGCAGAAATTTTCTTATTTTGGGGCAAAAAGGCAGAAATTTCTTTTATTTTGGTACAAAATTGCAGAAAATTTTCTTATTTTGGGGCAAAAAGGCAGAAATTTCTCATATTTTGGGGCAAAAATGCAGAAAATCCCCTTATTTTGAGGTAAAAAGGCTAAAATTCCCCTTATTTGGTTGCAAAAAGGCAGAAATTTCCCTTATTTTGGGGCAAAATTGCAGAAATTTCACTTATATCAGGGTAATAAGTCAGAAATTTTCCTTATTTTGGGGCAAAAAAGATAGAAATTCCCTTTGTTTTGGGGGAAAAGACAGAAATTCCACTTATTAAGAGGCAAAAAAGCAGAAATTCCCCTTATTTTGGAGCAAAAATGAAGAAATTTCCCTTTTTTATGGCAAAAAGGTATGCATTCTTCTTGTTTTCGGGCAAAAAGGCAGAAATTCCCCGTTTTTTGGAGCAAAATTGCAGATATTCCCCTAATTTTGGGGCAAAAAGGCAGAAATTCCCTATATGTTAGGGCAAAACGACAGAAATTCTCTTTATTTTGGGGCAAAATTCAGAAATTCCATTTCTTTTGGTGCAAAATTCCCAAAATTTCCCTTATTTTGGGGCAAAATTGCAGAAATTTCAATTATTTTGGGGCAAAATTGCAGAAATTTCACTTTTTTCCGGGAAAAAAGGCCGAAATTTTCCGTTTTTGGGGCAAAAGGCAGAAATTCCTAATATTTTGTGGCAAAAATGCAGAAATTTCCCTTATTTTGAGGTAAAAAGGCTGAAATTCCCCTTATTTGGGGGCAAAAATGCAGAAATTTCTCTTATACTGGGGCAAAATTGCAGAAATTTCACTTATTTCAGGGTAATAATTTAGAAATTTTCGTTATTTTGGGGCAAAAAATACAGAAATTCCATTTGTATGGGGGGAAAAAGACAGAAATTCCATTTATTTAGAGGCAAAAAAAGCAGAAATTCCCCTTATTTTGGAGCAAAATTGCAGAAATTTCCCTTTTTATAGCAAAAAGGTAGGCATTCTTCTTATTTTCAGGCAAAAAGGCAGAAATTTCCTGTATTTTGGAGTAAAATTGGAGAAATTCCCTTAATTGTAGGGCAAAAAGACAGAAATTCTCCTTATTTTGGGGCAAAACGCAGAAATTCCACTTATTTTGGAACAAAATTTCAGAAATTTCCCTTATTTTTGGCCAAAATTGCAGAAATTTCACTTATTTTGGGGCAAAATTGCAGAAATTTCACTTATTTCAGAGAAAAAAAGCAGAAATTTTCTTATTTTGGGGCAAAAAGGCAGAAATTTCCCATATTTTGAGGTAAAAAGGCTGAAATTCTTTTTATTTGGGGGCAAAAAGGCAGAAATTTCCCATATTTTGGGGCAAAATTGCAGAAATTTCACTTATTTCAGGGTACTAAGTCAGAAATTTTTCTTACTTTGGGGCAAAAAAGACAGAAATTTCCTTTGTTTTCAGGGAAAAACACAGAAATTCCACTTATTTAGAGGCAAAAATGCAGAAATTCCCCTTATTTTGGAGCAAAAATGAAGAAATTTCCCTTTTTTATGGCAAAAAGGTATGCATTCTTCTTATTTTCGGGCAAAAAGGCAGAAATTCCCTTTGTTTTGGGGGAAAAAGACAGAAATTCCACTTATTTAGAGGCAAAAAAGCAGAAATTCCCCATATTTTGGAGCAAAATTGCAGAAATTCCCCTAATTGTGGGGCAAAAAGGCAGAAATTCCCTATATGTTAGGGCAAAACGACAGAAATTCTCCTCATTTGGGGGCAAAATTCAGAAATTCCATTTATTTTGGGGCAAAATTCCCCAAATTCCCCTTATTTTGGGGCAAAATTGCAGAAATTTCAATTATTTTGGGGCAAAATTGCAGAAATTTCAATTATTTTGGGGCAAAATTGCAGAAATTTCAATTATTTTGGGGCAAAATTGCAGAAATTTCACTTTTTTCCGGGAAAAAAGGCCGAAATTTTCCGTTTTTGGGGGCAAAAGGCAGAAATTCCTAATATTTTGTGGCAAAAATGCAGAAATTTCCCTTATTTTGAGGTAAAAAGGCTGAAATTCCCCTTATTTGGGGGCAAAAATGCAGAAATTTCTCTTATACTGGGGCAAAATTGCAGAAATTTCACTTATTTCAGGGTAATAATTCAGAAATTTTCCTTATTTTGGGGCAAAAAATACAGAAATTCCATTTGTATGGGGGGAAAAAGACAGAAATTCCATTTATTTAGTGGCAAAAAAGCAGAAATTCCCCTTATTTTGGAGCAAAATTGCAGAAATTTCCCTTTTTATAGCAAAAAGGTATGCATTCTTCTTATTTTCAGGCAAAAAGGCAGAAATTTCCCGTATTTTTGGAGTAAAATTGCAGAAATTCCCTTAATTGTAGGGCAAAAAGACAGAAATTCTCCTTATTTTGGGGCAAAACGCAGAAATTCCACTTATTTTGGAACAAAATTTCAGAAATTTCCCTTATTTTTGGCCAAAATTGCAGAAATTTCACTTATTTTGGGGCAAAATTGCAGAAATTTCACTTATTTCAGGGGAAAAAAGCAGAAATTTTCTTATTTTGGGGCAAAAAGGCAGAAATTTCCCATATTTTGAGGTAAAAAGGCTGAAATTCTTTTTATTTGGGGGCAAAAAGGCAGAAATTTCCCATATTTTGGGGCAAAATTGCAGAAATTTCACTTATTTCAGGGTACTAAGTCAGAAATTTTTCTTACTTTGGGGCAAAAAAGACAGAAATTTCCTTTGTTTTCAGGGAAAAACACAGTAATTCCACTTATTTAGAGGCAAAAATGCAGAAATTCCCCTTATTTTGGAGCAAAAATGAAGAAATTTCCCTTTTTTATGGCAAAAAGGTATGCATTCTTCTTATTTTCGGGCAAAAAGGCAGAAATTCCCTTTGTTTTGGGGGAAAAAGACAGAAATTCCACTTATTTAGAGGCAAAAAAGCAGAAATTCCCCATATTTTGGAGCAAAATTGCAGAAATTCCCCTAATTGTGGGTCAAAAAGGCAGAAATTCCCTATATGTTAGGGCAAAACGACAGAAATTCTCCTCATTTGGGGGAAAAATTCAGAAATTCCATTTATTTTGGGGCAAAATTCCCAAAATTCCCCTTATTTTGGGGCAAAATTGCAGAAATTTCAATTATTTTGGGGCAAAATTGCAGAAATTTCACTTTTTTCAGGGAAAAAAGGCCGAAATTTTCCATTTTTAGGGGCAAAAAGTCAGAAATTCCTAATATTTTGAGGCAAAAATGCAGAAATTCCTCTTATTTTGAGGTAAAATGGCTGAAATTTCCCTTATTTGGGGGCAAAAATGCAGAAATTTCTCTTATACTGGGGCAAAATTGCAGAAATTTCACTTATTTCAGGGTAATAATTCAGAAATTTTCCTTATTTTGGGGCAAAAAATACAGAAATTCCATTTGTATTGGTGGAAAAAGACAGAAATTCCATTTATTTGGAGGCAAAAAAGCAGAAATTCCCCTTATTTTGGAGCAAAATTGCAGAAATTTCCCTTTTTATAGCCAAAAGGTATGCATTCTTCTTATTTTCAGGCAAAAAGGCAGAAATTCCCCGTATTTTGGAGTAAAATTGCAGAAATTCCCTATATGTTGGGGCAAAAAGACAGAAATTCTCCTTATTTTGGGGTAAAACTCAGAAATTCCACTTATTTTGGAACAAAATTTCAGAAATTTCCCTTATTTTTGGCCAAAATTGCAGAAATTTCACTTATTTTGGGGCAAAATTGCAGAAATTTCACTTATTTCAGGGAAAAAAAGCAGAAATTTTCTTATTTTGGAGCAAAAAGGCAGAAATTTCCCATATTTTGAGGCAAAAATGCAGAAATTCCCCTTATTTTGAGGTAAAAAGGCTGAAATTCCCCTTATTTGGGGGCAAAAAGGCAGAAATTTCCCATATTTTGGGGCAAAATTGCAGAAATTTCACTTATTTCAGGGTACTAAGTCAGAAATTTTTCTTACTTTGGGGCAAAAAAGACAGAAATTCCCTTTGTTTTCAGGGAAAAAGACAGAAATTCCACTTATTTAGAGGCAAAAATGCAGAAATTCCCCTTATTTTGGAGCAAAAATGAAGAAATTTCCCTTTTTTATGGCAAAAAGGTATGCATTCTTCTTATTTTCGGGCAAAAAGGCAGAAATTCCCCCTATTTTAGAGCAAAATTGCAGAAATTCCCCTAATTGTGGGGCAAAAAGGCAGAAATTCCCTATATGTTTGGGCAAAATACAGAAATTTTCCTTATTTTGGTGAAAAACTCAGAAATTCCACTTATTTTGGGGCAAAATTGCAGAAATTTCCCTTATTTTGGGGCAAAATTGCAGAAATTTTACTTATTTTGGGGCAAAATTGCAGAAATTTCACTTTTTTCAGGGTAATAAGTCAGAAATTTTCCTTATTTTGGGGCAAAAAAGACAGAAATTCCCTATGTTCTGGGGGAAAAAGACAGTAATTCCACTTTTTTAGAGGCAAAAAAGCAGAAATTCCTTTCATTTTGGAGTAAAAATGAAGAAATTTCTTTTTTTGTGGCAAAAGGTATACATTCCCTTTATTTTCGGGCAAAAAGGCAGAAATTCCCCGTATTTTGGAGCAAACTTGCAGATATTCCCCTAATTGTGGGGCAAAAAGGCAGAAATTCCCTATATGTTGGGGCAAAAAGACAGAAATTCTCCTTATTTTGGGGCAAAACTCAGAAATTCCACTTATTTTGGGGCAAAATTCCAGAAATTTCCCTTATTTTGGGGCAAAATTGCAGAAATTTCACTTATTTTCAGGCAAAATTACATAAATTTCACTTATTTCAGAAAAAAAGCAGAATTTTCTTATTTTGGTGAAAAAAGGCAGAAATTTCTTTTATTTTGTTACAAAATTGCAGAAATTTTTCTTATTTTGGGGCAAAAAGGCAGAAATCTCCCATATTTTGGGGCAAAAATGCAGAAATTCCTCTTATTTTGAGGTAAAAAGGCTGAAATTCCCCTTATTTGGGGGCAAAAGGGCAGAAATTTCCCTTATTTTGAGGCAAAATTGCAGAAATTTCACTTATTTCAGAGAAAAAAAGCAAAAACTTTTCTTATTTTAGGGCAAAATGCAGAAATTCCCATTATTTTGGGGCAAAAGGCAGAAATTCACCTTATTTTGTGGTGAAATTGCAGACATTTCACATATTTCAGGGCAAAAAGGTAGAAATTCCCCTTATTTGTGGGCAAAAAGGCAGAAATTCCCCTTATTTTGAAATAAAATTGCAGAAATGTCCCTTGTTTGGGGGCAAAAAGGCAGAAAATCTCCTTAATTTTTGGCAAAAAAGCAGAAATTTCCCGTATTTTGGAGCAAAATTGCAGAAATTCCCCTAATATTGGGGCAAAAATGCAGAAATTCCTATTATTTGGGGCAAATCGGCAGAAGTTCCCCTTATTTTCAGAAAAAGAGGCAGAAATTCCCTGTATTTTGAAGCAAAATTGCAGAAACTCCCCTAATTTTGGGTCAAAAAGGCATAAATTTCTCATATTTTGGGGCAAAAATGCAGAAATTTTTCTTATTTTGAGGTAAAAAGGCTGAAATTCCCCTTATTTGGGGGCAAAAAAGAAGAATTTCTCTTATTTTGGGGCAAAATTGCAGAAATTTCACTTATTTCAGAGTAATAAGTCAGAAATTTTCGTTATTTTGGGGCAAAAAAAACAGAAATTCCCTTTGTTTTGGGGGGAAAAGACAGAAATTCCACTTTTTTAGAGGCAAAAAAGCAGAAATAACTTTTATTTTGGAGTAAAAATGTAGAAATTTCCCTTTTTTATGGCAAAAAGGTATGCATTCTTCTTATTTTCGGGCAAAAAGTCAGAAATTCCCCGTATTTTCGAGCAAAATTGCAAAAATTCCCCTAATTTTAGGGCAAAAAGGCAGAAATTCCCTATATGTTGGGGCAAAAAGACAGAAATTCTCTTTATTTTGGGGCAAAACTCAGAAATTCCACTTATTTTGGGGCAAAATTCTAGAAATTTTTCTTATTTTAAAGCAAAATTGCAGAAATTTCACTTATTTTGGGGTAAAATTGCAGAAATTTCACTTATTTCAGGGAAAAAAGGCAGAAATTTTTCTTATTTTGGGGCAAAAAGGAAAAATTTCCTAATATTTTGTGGCAATAATGCCGAAATTCCCCTTATTTTGAGGTAAAAAAGCTGAAATTTCCCTTATTTGGGGGCAAAAAGGCAGAAATTTCCCTTATTTTGGGGCAAAATTGCAGAAATTTCACTTATTTTAGGGTAATAAGTCAGAAATTTTCCTTATTTTGGGGCCAAAAGGACAGAAATTCCCTTTGTTTTGGGGGAAAAAGACAGAAATTCCACTTATTTAGAGGCAAAAAAGCAGAAATTCCCCTTATTTTGGAGCAAAAATGAAGAAATTTCCCTTTTTTATGGCAAAAAGGTATGCATTATTCTTATTTTCGGGCAAAAAGGCAGAAATTCCCCGTATTTTGAAGCAAAATTGCAGAAATTCCCCTAATTGTGGGGCAAAAAACAGAAATTCCCTATATGTTGGGGCAAAAAGACAGAAATTCTCCTTATTTTGGGGTAAAACTCAGAAATTCCACTTATTTTGGGGGCAAAATTCCAGAAATTTCCCTTATTTTGGGGCAAAATTGCAGAAATTTTACTTATTTTGGGGCAAAATTGCAGAAATTTCACTTATTTCAGAAAAATAAGCAGAATTTATTTATTTTGGTGCTAAAAGGCAGAAATTTCTTTTATTTTTGTACAAATTGCAGAAATTTTTCTTATTTTGGGGCAAAAAGGCAGAAATCTTCATATTTTGGGGCAAAAATGCAGAAATTCCTCTTATTTTGAGGTAAAAAGGCTGAAATTTCCCTTATTTGGGGGCAAAAAGGAAGAAATTTCCCTTATTTTGAGACAAAATTGCAGAAATTTCACTTATTTCAGGATAATAAGTCAGAAATTTTCCTTATTTTGGGGCAAAAAATACAGAAATTCCATTTGTATGGGTGGAAAAAGACAGAAATTCCATTTATTTAGAGGCAAAAAAGCAGAAATTCCCCTTATTTTGGAGCAAAATTGCAGAAATTTCCCTTTTTATAGCCAAAAGGTATGCATTCTTCTTATTTTCAGGCAAAAAGGCAGAAATTCCCCGTATTTTGGAGTAAAATTGCAGAAATTCCCTATATGTTGGGGCAAAAAGACAGAAATTCTCCTTATTTTGGGGTAAAACTCAGAAATTCCACTTATTTTGGAACAAAATTTCCGAAATTTCCCTTATTTTTGGCCAAAATTGCAGAAATTTCACTTATTTTGGGGCAAAATTGTAGAAATTTCACTTATTTCAGGGAAAAAAAAGCAAAAATTTTCTTATTTTGGAGCAAAAAGGCAGAAATTTCCCATATTTTGAGGCAAAAATGCAGAAATTCCCCTTATTTTGTGGTAAAAAGGTTCAAATTCCCCTTATTTGGGGGCAAAAAGGCAGAAATTTCCCATATTTGGGGGCAAAATTGCAGAAATTTCACTTATTTCAGGGTACTAAGTCAGAAATTTTTCTTACTTTGGGGCAAAAAAGACAGAAATTCCCTTTGTTTTCAGGGAAAAAGACAGAAATTCCACTTATTTAGACGCAAAAATGCAGAAATTCCCCTTATTTTGGAGCAAAAATGAAGAAATTTCCCTTTTTTATGGCAAAAAGGTATGCATTCTTCTTATTTTCGGGCAAAAAGGCAGAAATTCCCCCTATTTTAGAGCAAAATTGCAGAAATTCCCCTAATTGTGGGGCAAAAAGGCAGAAATTCCCTATATGTTGGGGCAAAATACAGAAATTTTCCTTATTTTGGTGAAAAACTCAGAAATTCCACTTATTTTGGGGCAAAATTGCAGAAATTTCCCTTATTTTGGGGCAAAATTGCAGAAATTTCACTTATTTTGGGGCAAAATTGCAGAAATTTCACTTTTTTCAGGGTAATAAGTCAGAAATTTTCCTTATTTTGGGGCAAAAAAGACAGAAATTCCCTATGTTCTGGGGGAAAAAGACAGTAATTCCACTTTTTTAGAGGCAAAAAAGCAGAAATTCCTTTCATTTTGGAGTAAAAATGAAGAAATTTCTTTTTTTGTGGCAAAAGGTATACATTCCCTTTATTTTCGGGCAAAAAGGCAGAAATTCCCCGTATTTTGGAGCAAACTTACAGATATTCCCCTAATTGTGGGGCAAAAAGGCAGAAATTCCCTATATGTTGGGGCAAAAAGACAGAAATTCTCCTTATTTTGGGGCAAAACTCAGAAATTCCACTTATTTTGGGGCAAAATTCCAGAAATTTCCCTTATTTTGGGGCAAAATTGCAGAAATTTCACTTATTTTCAGGCAAAATTACATAAATTTCACCTATTTCAGAAAAAAAGCAGAATTTTCTTATTTTGGTGCAAAAAGGCAGAAATTTCTTTTATTTTGTTACAAAATTGCAGAAATTTTTCTTATTTTGGGGCAAAAAGGCAGAAATCTCCCATATTTTGGGGCAAAAATGCAGAAATTCCTCTTATTTTGAGGTAAAAAGGATGAAATTCCCCTTATTTGGGGGAAAAGGGCAGAAATTTCCCTTATTTTGAGGAAAAATTGCAGAAATTTCACTTATTTCAGAGAAAAAAAGCAAAAACTTTTCTTATTTTAGGGCAAAATGCAGAAATTCCCATTATTTTGGGGCAAAAGGCAGAAATTCACCTTATTTTGTGGTAAAATTGCAGACATTTCACATATTTCAGGGCAAAAAGGTAGAAATTCCCCTTATATGTGGGCAAAAAGGCAGAAATTCCCCTTATTTTGGGATAAAATTGCAGAAATGTCCCTTGTTTGGGGGCAAAAAGGCAGAAAATCCCCTTAATTTTTGGCAAAAAAGCAGAAATTTCCCGTATTTTGGAGCAAAATTGCAGAAATTCCCCTAATATTGGGGCAAAAATGCAGAAATTCCTATTATTTGGGGCAAATCGGCAGAAGTTCCCCTTATTTTCGGAAAAAGAGGCAGAAATTCCCTGTATTTTGAAGCAAAATTGCAGAAACTCCCCTAATTTTGGGGCAAAAAGGCATAAATTTCTCATATTTTGGGGCAAAAATGCAG
The DNA here is from genome assembly GCF_963924665.1 of Micromys minutus. Taxonomy (NCBI): domain Eukaryota; kingdom Metazoa; phylum Chordata; class Mammalia; order Rodentia; family Muridae; genus Micromys; species Micromys minutus. The sequence goes on along the minus strand of NW_027667840.1, from coordinate 800,948 downwards.
AAATTTTTCTTATTTTGAGGTAAAAAGGCTGAAATTCCCCTTATTTGGGGGCAAAAAAGAAGAATTTCTCTTATTTTGGGGCAAAATTGCAGAAATTTCACTTATTTCAGAGTAATAAGTCAAAAATTTTTGTTATTTTGGGGCAAAAAAAACAGAAATTCCCTTTGTTTTGGGGGGAAAGTACAGAAATTCCACTTTTTTAGAGGCAAAAAAGCAGAAATAACTTTTATTTTGGAGTAAAAATGTAGAAATTTCCCTTTTTTATGGCAAAAAGGTATGCATTCTTCTTATTTTCGGGCAAAAAGGCAGAAATTCCCCGTATTTTCGAGCAAAATTGCAAAAATTCCCCTAATTTTAGGGCAAAAAGGCAGAAATTCCCTATATGTTGGGGCAAAAAGACAGAAATTCTCCTTATTTTGGGGCAAAACTCAGAAATTCCACTTATTTTGGGGCAAAATTCTAGAAATTTTTCTTATTTTAAAGCAAAATTGCAGAAATTTCACTTATTTTGGGGTAAAATTGCAGAAATTTCACTTATTTCAGGGAAAAAAGGCAGAAATTTTTCTTATTTTGGGGCAAAAAGGAAAAATTTCCTAATATTTTGTGGCAATAATGCCGAAATTCCCCTTATTTTGAGGTAAAAAAGCTGAAATTTCCCTTATTTGGGGGCAAAAAGGCAGAAATTTCCCTTATTTTGGGGCAAAATTGCAGAAATTTCACTTATTTCAGGGTAATAAGTCAGAAATTTTCCTTATTTTGGGGCCAAAAGGACAGAAATTCCCTTTGTTTTGGGGGAAAAAGACAGAAATTCCACTTATTTAGAGGCAAAAAAGCAGAAATTCCCCTTATTTTGGAGCAAAAATAAAGAAATTTCCCTTTTTTATGGCAAAAAGGTATGCATTCTTCTTATTTTCAGGCAAAAAGGCAGAAATTCCCCGTATTTTGAAGCAAAATTGCAGAAATTCCCCTAATTGTGGGGCAAAAAAACAGAAATTCCCTATATGTTGGGGCAAAAAGACAGAAATTCTCCTTATTTTGGGGTAAAACTCAGAAATTCCACTTATTTTGGGGGCAAAATTCCAGAAATTTCCCTTATTTTGGGGCAAAATTGCAGAAATTTTACTTATTTTGGGGCAAAATTGCAGAAATTTCACTTATTTCAGAAAAATAAGCAGAATTTATTTATTTTGGTGCAAAAAGGCAGAAATTTCTTTTATTTTGGTACAAATTGCAGAAATTTTTCTTATTTTGGGGCAAAAAGGCAGAAATCTTCATATTTTGGGGCAAAAATGCAGAAATACCTCTTATTTTGAGGTAAAAAGTCTGAAATTTCCCTTATTTGGGGGCAAAAAGGAAGAAATTTCCCTTATTATGAGGCAAAATTGCAGAAATTTCACTTATTTCAGGATAATAAGTCAGAAATTTTCGTTATTTTGGGGCAAAAGAGACAGAAATTTCCTTTGTTTTGGGGGAAAAAAACAGAAATTCCACTTTTTTAGAGGCAAAAAAAGCAGAAATTCCTTTTATTTTGGAGTAAAAATGAAGAAATTTCCCTTTTTTGTGGCAAAAGGTACACATTCCACTTATTTTTGGGCTAAAAAGCAGAAATTACCCGTATTTTGGAGCAAAATTGCAGACATTCCCCTAATTGTGGGGCAAGAAGGGAGAAATTCCCTATATGTTGGGGCAAAAAGCAACAAATTCTCCTTATTTTGGGTCAAAACTCAGAAATTCTACTGATATTGGGGCAAAATTCCAGAAATTTCCCTTATTTTGGGGCAAAATTGCAGAAATTTCACTTATTTTTGGGCAAAATTGCAGAAATTTCACTTATTTCAGAAAAAAAAGCAGAAATTTTCTTATTTTGGTGCAAAAAGGCGGAAATTTCTTTTAAATTGGTACAAAATTGCAGAAATTTTTCTTATTTTGGGGCAAAAAGGCAGAAATCTCCCATATTTTGGGGCAAAAATGCAGAAATTTCTCTTATTTTGAGGTAAAAAGGCTGAAATTCCCCTTATTTGGGGGCAAAAAGGCAGAAATTTCCCTTATTTTGGGGCAAAATTGCAGAAATTTCACTTATTTCAGGCTAATAAGTCAGAAATTTTCCTTATTTTGGGGCAAAAAAGACAGAAATTTCCTTTGTTTTGGGGATAAAGACAGAAATACCACTTATTTAGAGGCAAAAAAGCAGAAATTCCCCTTATTTTGGAGCAAAACTGAAGAAATTTCTATTTTTTATGGCAAAAGGGTATGCATTTTTCTTATTTTCGTGCAAAAAGACAGAAATTCCCCGTATTTTTGAGCAAAATTGCAGAAATTCCCCTAATTGTGGGGCAAAAAGGCAGAAATTCCCCATGTGTTGGGGCAAAAAGACAGAAATTCTACTTATTTTAGGCAAAACTCAGAAATTCCACTTATTTTGGGGCAAAATTCCAAAAATTTCCCTTATTTTGGGGCAAAATTGCAGAAATTTCACTTATTTTGGGGCAAAATTGCAGAAATTTCACTTATTTCAGGGAAAAAAAGACAGAAATTTCTTTTATTTTGGTACAAAATTGCAGAAATTTTTTTATTTTTGGCAAAAAGGCAGAAATTTCCCATATTTTGGGGCAAAAATGCAGAAATTCCCCTTATTTTGAGGTAAAAATGCTGAAATTCCCCTTATTTTGGGGCAAAAAGCAGACATTTCCCTTATTTTGGGCAAAAATTGCAGAAATTTCACTTATTTTGAGTCAAAAAGGCAGAAAATCCAATTATTTTGGGGTAAAAATGAAGAAATTCCCCTTGTTTTGAGGTAAAAAGGCTGAAATTCCCCTTTTTTGGAGGCAAAAAGGCAGAAATTTCCCGTATTTTGGGGCAAAATTGCAGAAATTTCACTTATTTCAGGGTAATAAGTCAGAAATTTTTTTTATTTTGGAGCAAAAAAGACAGAAATTCCCTTTGTTTGGGGGAAAAAACAAAAATTCCACTTATTTAGAGGCAAAAAAGCAGAAATTCCCCTTATTTTGGAGCAAAAATTAAGAAATTTCATTTTTTTATGGCAAAAAGGTATGCACTCTTATTATTTTCGGGCAAAAAGGCAGAAATTCCCCGTATTTTAGAGCAAAATTGCAGAAATTCCCCTAATTGTGGGGCAAAAAGGCATAAATTCCCTATATGTTGGAGCAAAAAGACAGAAATTCATCTTATTTTGGGGCAAAACTCAGAAATTCCACTTATTTTGGGGCACAATTCCAGAAATTTCCCTTCTTTTGGGGCAAAATTGCAGAAATTTCACTTATTTTGAGGCAAAATTGCAGAAATTTTACTTATTTCAGAAAAAAAAGCAGAAATTTTCTTATTTTGGGGCAGAAAGGCAGAAATTTTTTTTATTTTGGTATAAATTGCAGAAATTTTTCTTATTTTGGGGCAAAAAGTCAGAAATTTCCCATTATTTGGGGCAAATATGCAGAAATTCCCCTTATTTTGGGGCAAAAAGTCAGAAATTCCCCTTATTTTGGGGCAAAAAGCAGATATTTCCCTTATTTTTGGGGAAAATTTTTAGAAATTTAACTTATTTCAGGGCAAAAAGTCAGAAATTCCGTTTATTTTTGGGGAAAAGTCAGAAATTGCACTTATTTTGAGTCAAAAAGGCGGAAAATCCCCTTATTTTGGAGTAAAAATGAAGAAATTTCCCTTTTTTATGGCAAAAGGTATACATTCTTTTTATTTTCGGGCAAAAAGGCAGAAATTCCCTGTATTTTGGAGCAAAATTGCAGAAATTCCTCTAATTTTGGGGCAAAAACGCAGAACTTCCCCTTATTTTGGGGTAAAACTGCAGAAATTTCACTTATTTCGCGGCAAAATGGCAGAAATTCACTTCATTTTCGGCGTTAAGGGAGAAAATTCCCGTATTTTGGAGCAAAATTGCAGAAATTCACCTAATTTTGGGGTAAAATATGCAGTAATTTTCTTTATTTTAAGGCAAAAAGGCAGAAATTCCCCTTATTTTGTGGCAAAAATCAGAAATTCCCCTTATTTTAGAAAAAATTGCAGAAATTTCTTTTATTGTAAGGCAAAATTGCAGAAATTTCATTTATTTCAGAGTAAAAAACAAAAATTTTTTTTATTTTAGGGCAAAATGCAGAAATTTCCATTATTTTGGGGCACAAAGACAGAAATTCACCTTCTTTTGGGGTAAAATTTCAAACATTTCACATATTTCAGGGCAAAAAGGCAGAATTTCCCCTTATTTGGGGGTAAAAAGGCAGAAATTCTTCATATTTTGGGTTAAAATTGCAGAAATTTCCCTTGTTTGGGGGCAAAAAGGCAGAAAATCCCCTTAATTTCGGGCAAAAAGGCAGAAATTCCCCGTATTTTGGAGCAAAATTGCAGAAATTCCCCTAATTGTGGGGCAAAAAGGCACAAATTCCCGATATGTTGGGGCAAAAAGACAGAAATTCTCCTTATTTTCGGGCAAAACTCAGAAATTCCATTTATTTTGGGGCAAAATTCCAGAAATTTCCCTTATTTTGGGGCAAAATTGCAGAAATTTCACTTATTTCAGGGCAAAATTCAAAAATTGCTTTTATTTTGGGGCAAAAAGACCGAAATTCCGTTTACTTTTGGGTAAAAAGGCAGAAATTTCACTTATTTTGAGGTAAGAAGGCAGAAATTCCTCTTAATGCAGCAAAAATGAAGAAATTTCCCTTTTTTGTGGCAAAAGGTATACATTCCCCTTATTTTCGGGCAAAAAAGCAGAAATTCCCCGTATTTTGGAGCACAATTGCAGAAAATCCCCTAATTGTGGGGCAAAAAGGCAGAAATTCCCATTATTTTGATGGCAAAAAGGCAGGAATTCACCTTATTTTGGGCTAAAATTGCAGAAATTTCACATATTTCAGGGCAAAAAGGCAGAAATTTCCCTTCATTTGGGGCAAAAATGAAGAAATTTCCCTTTTTTATGGCAAAAAAGTATGCATTCCCCTTATTTTCGGCAAAAAGGCAGAAATTCCCCGTATTTTGGAGCAAAATTGCAGAAATTCCCCTAATTGTGGGGCAAAAAGGCAGAAATTCTCTTTATTTTGGGGCAAAACTCAGAAATTCCACTTATTTTGGGGCAAAATTCCAGAAATTTCCCTTATTTTGGGGCAAAATTGCAGAAATTTCACTTATTTTGGGGCAAAATTGCAGAAATTTCACTTATTTCAGGTAAAAATGGCAGAAATTTTTTTTATTTTGGGGCAAAAAGGCAGAATTTCCTAATATTTTGTGGCAAAAATGCAGAAATTCCCCTTATTTTGAGGTAAAAAGGCTTAAATTCCCCTTATTTGGGGGCAAAAAGGCAGAAATTTTTCTTATTTTGGGGCAAAATTGCAGACATTTCACTTATTTCAGGGTAATAAGTCAGAAATTTTCCTTATTTTGGGGCAAAAAAGACAGAAATTCCCTTTGTTTTGGGGGGAAAATACAGAAATTCCACTTCTTTGAAGGCAAAAAGGCAGAAATTCCCCTTATTTTGGAGCAAAAATGAAGAAATTCCCCTAATTGTTGGGCAAAAAGGCAGAAATTCCCTATATGTTGGGGCAAAAAGACAGAAATTCTCCTTATTTTGGGGCAAAACTCAGAAATTCCACTTATTTTGGGGCAAAATTGCAGGAATTTACCTTATTTTGGGGCAAAATTGCAGAAATTTCCCTTATTTGGGGCAAAATAGCAGAAATTTCACTTATTTTCAGGTAAAAAGGCTGAAATATCCTTTATTTTGGGGCAAAAAGGAAGAAATTCCCCTTATTTTGGGGCAAAATTGCCGAAATTTTCCTTATTTTGAAGCAAAAAGGCTGAAATTCTTATTTTGAGGTAAAATGCTGAAATTCCCCATATTTTGGGGAAAAAGGCAAAACTTCTTATTTTGGGACAAAGAGGCACAAATTTCCCTTATTTTCGGGCAAAATTGCAGAAATTTCATTTATTTCAGGGCAAAAAGTCAGAAATTCCTTTTATTTTGGGGCAAAGAGCAGAAATTTCTTTTATTATGGTACAAAATTGAAGAAATTTTTCTTATTATGAAACAAAAAGGCAGAAAATGCCCCTTATTTTGAGGCAAAAAGCAGAAATTATTCTTATTTTGAGGTAAAATGCAGAAATTCTTTTTATTTTGGGGCTAAAATGCAGAAATTCCCCGTATTTTGAAGCAAAATTGCAGAAATTCTCATAATTTTCGGGCAAAAAGGCAGAAATTCCCCTTATTTTGGGGCAAAAATACAGAAAATCTCCTTTATCGGGAGCAAACAGTCAGAAATTCCCCTTCTTTTGGGGCAAAATTGCAGAAATTTCTTTTACATTGGGGCAAAATTGCAGAAATTTCCCTTATTTTGGGGCAAATTTGCAGAAATTTCCCTTATTTTGGGGCAAAATTGCAGAAATTTCCCTTATTTTGGGGCAAAATTGCAGAAATTTCACTTATTTCAGGGAAAAAAGGCGGAAATTTTTTTTGGGGTGCAAAAAGGCAGAAATTTCTTTTATTTTAGTACAAAATTGCAGAAATTTTTCTTATTTTGGGGCTAAAAGTCAGAAATTCCCCATATTTTGGGGCAAAAAGGCAGAAATTCCCCTTATTTTTAGGTAAAAAGGCTGAAATTCCCCTTATTTTGGGGCAAAAAGACAGAAATTTCGTTTATTTTGGGGAAAAGGCAGAAATTGCACTTATTTTGAGTCAAAAAGGTAGAAAATCCCCTTATTTTGGGGCAAAAATGAAGAAATTTGCTTTTTTATGGCAAAAAGGTATACATTCCCTTTATTTTCGGGCAAAAAGGCAGAAATTACCCGTATTTTGGAGCAAAATTGCAGAAATTCCTCTAATTTTTGGGCAAAAAGGCAGAAATTCCCCTTATTTTGGGGTAAAACTGCAGAAATTTCACTTATTTTACGGCAAAATGTCAGAAATTCCCCTTATTTTCGGCAAAAAAGGCAGAAAATCCCCTTATTTTAGGGCAAAATTGCAGAAATTTCCCTTATTTGGGGGCAAAAACAGAAATTCCCCTTCTTTTGAGGCAAAATTGCAGAAATTTCCCTTATTATGGGGAAAAATTGCAGAAATTTCCCTTATTTTAGGACAAAATTGCAGAAATTTCACTTATTTCAGAGAAAAAATGCAAAAAATTTTCTTATTTTGGGGCAAAAAGGCAGAAATTCCAATTATTTTGGGGCAAAAAGGCAGAAATTCACCTTATTTTGGGTTAAAATATCAGAAATTTCACATATTTCAGGGCAAAATGGCAGAAATTCCCCTTATTTGGGGGCAATAAGGCAGAAATTTCCCTTCTTTTGGGATAAAATTGCAGAAATTTCCCTTATTTGGGGGCAAAAAGGCAGAAAATCCACTTAATTTCGGGTAAAAAGGCAGAAATTCCTCATATTTTGAAGCAAAATTGCAGAAACTCCCCTAATTTTGGGGCAAAAAGGCAGAAATTCCCTTTATTTTGGGGCAAAAATAGAGAAATTCTCCTTATTTTGGTGCAAAAATCAGAAATTTCCCTTATTTTGGGGCAAAATTATAGAAATTTCTTTTATTTTGTTACAGACTTGCAGAAATTTTTCTTATTTTGTGGCAAAAAGGCTAAAATTCTACTTATTTTGAGGTAAAATCCTGAAATTCCCCATATTTTGGGGCAAAAAGGCAGAAATTCCCCTCATTTGGGGGCAAAAAGGCACATATTTCCCTTATTTTCGGGCATAATTGCAGGAATTTCATTTATTTCAGGGCAAAAAGTCAGAAATTCCTTTTATTTTGGGGCAAAAAGCAGAAATTTCTTTTATTATGGTACAAAATTGAAGAAATTTTTCGTATTTTGAAACAAAAAGGCAGAAAATTCCCCTTATTTTGAGGCAAAAGGCAGAAATTATTCTTATTTTGAGGTAAAATGCAGAAATTCTTTTTATTTTGGGGCTAAAAGGCAGAAATTCCTCGTATTTTGAAGCAAAATTGCAGAAATTCTCATAATTTTCGGGCAAAAAGGCAGAAATTCTCCCTATTTTGGGGCAAAAAGACACAAAATCTCCTTTTTCGGGAGCAAACAGTCAGAAATTCCCCTTATTTTGGGGCAAAATTGCAGAAATTTCCTTTACATTGGGGCAATATTGCAGAAATTTCTTTTATTTTGAGGCAAAATTGCAGAAATTTCACTTATTTCAGGGAAAAAAGGCGGAAATTTTTTTTGCGGGGAAAAAAGGCAGAAATTTTTTTTATTTTGGTACAAAATTGCAGAAATTTTTATTATTTTGGGGCAAAGAGTCAGAAATTCCCCATATTTTGGTGCAAAAAGGCTGAAATTCCCCTTATGTTGAGGTAAAATCCTGAAATTCCCCATATTTTGGGGCAAAAAGGCAGAAATTCCCCTCATTTGGGGGCAAAAAGGCACAAATTTCCCTTATTTTCAGGCATAATTGCAGGAATTTCATTTATTTCAGGGCAAAAAGTCAGAAATTCCTTTTATTTTGGGGCAAAAAGCAGAAATTTCTTTTATTTTGATACAAAATTGTAGAAATTTTCCTTATTTTGGAACAAAAAGGCAAAAATTACCCATATTTTGGGGAAAAAGGCAGAAATTCTTCCTATTTTGAGGTAAAAAGGCTGAAATTTCCGTTATTTTGGGGCAAAAAGGCAGAAATTCTCTTTACTTTGTGGCAAAAAGGCAGAAATTCCCGTTAATTGGGGCAGAAAAGCAGAAATTTTCCTTATTTAAGGGCAATAGGGCAGAAATTCCCTATATTTTGTGGCAAAAATGCAGAAATTCCCCTTATTTAGAGGTAAAATGATGAAATTCCCCTTATTTTCGGCAAAAAGGCAGAAATTCCTATTATTTTGGGGCAAAATTGCAGAAATTTCAATTATTTCAGGGCAAAAAGTCAGAAATTTGCCTTATTTTGGGGCAAAAAGCAGAAATTCCCCTAATTTTGGGGCCAAAAACAGAAATTCCCCTTATTTTGGGGTAAAATTGCAGAAATTTCAAATATTTCAGGGAAAAAGGCAGAAATTCCACTTTATTTCGGACAATAACGCAGAAATTCCCCGTATTTTAAAGCTAAATTTCAGAAATTCCCCTTATATTGGTGCAAAAATGCAGAAATTCCTTTTATTTTTGTGCAATAAGGCAGATTTCCCCGTATTTTGAAGCAAAATTGCACATATTCCCCTAATTTTGAGGGAAAATGCAGAAATTCACATTATTTTTGAACAAAAAGACAGAAATTCTCCTTATTTCAGTACAAGAAGTCAGAAATTCCCCTTATTTTGGGGCAAAATTGCAGAAATTTCACTTATTTCAGAGAAAAAGCACAGAAATTTCTCTTATTTTGGGGAAAAAGGCAGAAATTTCTTTTATTTTGGTACAAAATTGCAGAAATTTTCTTTATTTTGGGGAAAATGCAGAAATTCCCCATGTTTTTGGGCAAAAAGGCAGAGAAACCCTTATTTTGAGGCAAAAAGACAGAAATTCCCTTTCTTTTGTGGCAAAAAGGCAGAAATTTCCCTTATTTTGGGGCAAAATTGCAGAAATTTCACCTATTTCAGGGAAATATTCAAAAATTCCTTTTATTTTGGAACAAAAACAGAGAAATTCCGTTTATTTTTGGGTAAAAAGGCAGAAATTTCAGTTATTTTGAGGTAAGAAGGCAGAAATGCCTCTTATTTTGCGGCAAAAATGAAGAAATTTCCCTTTTTTGTGGCAAAAGGTATACATTCCCCTTATTTTTGGGCAAAAAGGCAGAAATTCCCCGTATTTTGGAGCACAATTGCAGAAAATCCCCAAATTGTGGGGCAAAAAGGCAGAAATTCCCTATATGTTGGGGCAAAAAGACAAAAATTCTCCTTATTTGGACAAAACTCAGAATTTCCACTTATTTTGGGGCAAAATTCCAGAAATTTCCCTTATTTTGGGGCAAAATTGCAGAAATTTCACTTATTTTGGGGCAAAATTGCAGAAATTTCCTTTATTTCAGGTAAAAATGGCAGAAATTTTTCTTATTTTGGGGCAAAAAGGCAGAAATTCCTAATATTTTGTGGCAAAAATGCAGAAATTCCCCTTATTTTGAGGTAAAAAGGCTGAAATTCCCCTTATTTGGGTGCAAAAAGGCAGAAATTTTTCTTATTTTGGGGCAAAATTGCAGACATTTCACTTATTTCAGGGTAATAAGTCAGAAATTTTCCTTATTTTGGGGCAAAAAGACAGAAATTCCCCTAATTGTGGGGCAAAAAGGCAGAAATTCCTTATATGTTGGGGCAAAAAGACAGAAATTCTCCTTATTTTGGGGCAAAACTCAAAAATTCCACTTATTTTGGGGCAAAATTGCAGGAATTTACCTTATTTTGGGGCAAAATTGCAGAAATTTTCCTTATTTGGGGCAAAATTGCAGAAATTTCACTTATTTTCAGGTAAAAAGACTGAAATATCCTTTATTTTGGGGCAAAAAGGAAGAAATTCCCCTTATTTTGGGGCAAAATTGCAGAAATTTTTCTTATTTTGGGGCAAAAAGGCTGAAATTCTTCTTATTTTGAGGTAAAATGCTGAAATTCCCCATATTTTGGGGCAAAAGGCAAAAATTCTTCTTATTTTGGGGCAAAAAGGCACAAATTTCCCTTATTTTCGGGCAAAATTGCAGAAATTTCATTTATTTCAGGGCAAAAATTCAGAAATTCCTTTTATTTTGGGGCAAAGAGCAGAAATTTCTTTTATTATGGTACAAAATTGAAGAAATTTTTCTTATTTTGAAACAAAAAGGCAGAAAATTCCCCTTATTTTGAGGCAAAAGGCAGAAACTATTCTTATTTTGTGGTAAAATGCAGAAATTCCCTTTATTTTGGGGCTAGAAAGCAGAAATTCCCCGTATTTTGAAGCAAAATTGCAGAAATTCTCATAATTTTCGGGCAAAAGGCAAAAATTCTCCTTATTTTGGGGCAAAAAGACAGAAAATCTCCTTTTTTGGGAGCAAACAGTCAGAAATTTTCCTTATTTTGGGGCAAAATTGCAGAAATTTCCTTTACATTGGGGCAAAATTGCAGAAATTTCCATATTTTGGGGCAAAATTGCAGAAATTTCACTTATTTCAGGGAAAAAAGGCGAAATTTTTTTTTGGGGGGCAAAAAGGCAGAAATTTTTTTTATTTTGGTACAAAATTGCAGAAATTTTTCTTATTTTGGGGCAAAAAGTCAGAAATTCCTCATATTTTGGGGCAAAAAGGCAGAAATTCCCCTTATTTTGAGGTAAAAAGGCTGTAATTCCCCTTATTTTGGGGCAAAAAGACAGAAATTTTGTTTATTTTGGGGAAAAGGCAGAAATTGCACTTATTTTGAGTCAAAAAGGTGGAAAATCCCCTTATTTTGGGGCAAAAATGAAGAAATTTGCTTTTTTTATGGCAAAAAGGTATACATTCCCTTTATTTTTGGGCAAAATGGCACAAATTCCCCGTATTTTGGAGCAACATTGCAGAAATTCCCCTAATTTTTGGGCAAAAAGGCAGAAATTCCCCTTATTTTGGGGTAAAACTGCAGAAATTTAACTTTTTTGCGGCAAAATGTCAGAAATTCCCCTTATTTTCGGCAAAAAAAGCAGATAATCCTCTTATTTTAGGGAAAAATTGCAGAAATTTCTCTTATTTTGGGGCAAAATTGCAGAAATTTCACTTATTTCGCGGCAAAATGTCAGAAATTCCCCTTATTTTCGGCAAAAAAGGCAGAAAATTCCCGTATTTTGGAGAATAAATTGCAGAAATTCACCTAATTTTAGGGTAAAAAAATACAGTAATTTTCTTTATTTTTGGGCAAAAAGGCAGAAATTCTCCTTATTTTAGGGCAAAAAGGCAGAAATTCTTATTTTAGGGCAAAATTGCAGAAATTTTCCTTATTTGGGGGCAAAAAACAGAAATTCCCCTTATTTTGGGGCAAAATTGCAGAAATTTCCCTTATTATGGGGAAAAATTGCAGAAATTTCCCTTATTTTAGGGCAAAATTGCAGAAATTTCACTTATTTCAGAGAAAAAAAGCAAAATTTTTCTTATTTTGGGGCAAAAAGGCAGAAATTCCCATTATTTTGGGGCAAAAAGGCAGAAATTCACCTTATTTTGGGGTAAAATTGCAGAAATTTCACATATTTCAGGGCAAAAAGACAGAAATTCCCCTTATTTTAAGGCAGAAAGGCAGAAATTCCCCTTATTTTGGAATAAAGTTGCAGAAATTTTTTTTCTTTAGGGGCAAAAAGGCAGAAAATCCACTTAATTTCGGGTAAAAAAGCAGAAATTCCTCTTATTTTGGAGCAAAATTGCAGAAACTCCCCTAATTTTGGGGCATAAAGGCAGAAATTCCCTTTCTTTTGGGGCAAAAATAGAGAAATTCTCATTATTTTGGGGCAAAAATCAGAAATTTCCCTTATTTCGGGTCAAAATTTTAGAAATTTCTTTTATATTGTTACAGACTTGCAGAAATTTTTTTTATTTTGTGGCAAAAAGGCAGAAATTTCCCATATTTTGGTGCAAAAAGCCTAAAATTTCCTTTATTATGAGGTAAAATCCTGAAATTCCCCATATTTTGGGGCAAAAAGGCAGAAATTCCCCTCATTTGGAGGCAAAAATACACAAATTTCCCTTATTTTCGGGCATAATTGCAGGAATTTCATTTATTTCAGGGCAAAAAGTCAGAAATTCCTTTTATTTTGGGGCAAAAAGCAGAAATTTCTTTTATTTTGATACAAAATTGTAGAAATTTTCCTTATTTTGGAACAAAAAGGCAAAAATTACCCATATTTTGGGGAAAAAGGCAGAAATTCCCCTTATTTTGAGGTAAAAAGGCTGAAATTCCCGTTATTTTGGGGTAAAAAGGCAGAAATTCCCTTTACTTTGTGGCAAAAAGGCAGAAATTCCCGTTAATTGGGGCAGAAAAGCAGAAATTTTCCTTATTTAAGGGCAATAGGGCAGATATTCCCCATATTTTGTGGCAAAAAGGCAGAAATTCCCCTTATTTGGAGGTAAAATGATGAAATTCCCCTTTTTTTTCGGCAAAAAGGCAGAAATTCCTATTATTTTGGGGCAAAATTGCAGAAATTTCCTTTATTTTGGGGCAAAATTGCAGAAATTTCCCTTATTTTGGGGCAAAATTGCAGAAATTTCACTTATTTCAGGGAAAAAGCACAGAAATTTCTCTTATTTTGGGGCAAAAAGGCAGAAATTTCTTTTATTTTGGTACAAAATTGCAGAAATTTTCTTTATTTTGGGGCAAAAATGAAGAAATTCCCCATATTTTGGGGCAAAAAGGAAGAGATTCCTCTTATCATGAGGTAAAGTGCTGAAATATCCCTTATTTTGGGGCAAAAAGACAGAAATTCCCTTTATTTTGTGGCAAAAAGGCAAAAATTTCCCTTATTTTGGGGCAAAATTGCAGAAATTTCACTTATTTCAGGGTAAAATTCAAAAATTCCTTTTATTTTTGGGCAAAAAGAGAAATTTTGTTTATTTTTGGGTAAAAAGGCAGAAATTTCACTTATTGTGAGGTAAGAAGGCAGAAATTCCTCTTATTTTGGGGCAAAAATGAAGAAATTTCCCTTTTTTTTGTGGCAAAAGGTATATATTCTCCTTATTTTCGGGCAAAAAAGCAGAAATATCCTGTTTTTTGGAGCACAATTGCAGAAAATCCCCTAATTGTGGGGCAAAAAGGCAGAAATTCCCTATATGTTGGGGCAAAAAGACAGAAATTCTCCTTATTTTGGGGCAAAACTCAGAAATTCCACTTATTTTGGGGCAAAATTCCAGAAATTTCCCTTATTTTGGGGAAATTTGCAGAAATTTCACTTATTTTGGGGCAAAATTGCAGAAATTTCACTTATTTCAGATAAAAAAAAGGCAGAAATTTTTCTTATTTTGGGGCAAAAAGGCAGAAATTCCTAATATTTTGTGGCAAAAATGCAGAAATTCCCTTTATTTTGAGGTAAAAAGGCTAAAATTCCCCTTATTTGGGGGCAAAAAGGCAGAAATTTCCCTTATTTAAGGGCAAAATTGCAGAAATTTCACTTATTTCAGGGCAAAATTCAAAAATTCCTTTTATTTTGGGGCTAAAAGTCAGAAATTCCGTTTATTTTTGGGTAAAAAGGCAGAAATTTCACTTATTTTGAGGTAAGAAGGCAGAAATTCCTCTTATTTTGGGGCAAAAATGAAGAAATTTCCCTTTTTTGTGGCAAAAGGTATATATTCCCCTTATTTTCGGGCAAAAAAGCAGAAATATCCCGTTTTTTGGAGCACAATTGCAGAAAATCCCCTAATTGTGGGGCAAAAAGGCAGAAATTCCCTATATGTTGGGGCAAAAAGACAGAAATTCTCCTTATTTTGGGGCAAAACTCAGAAATTCCACTTATTTTGGGGCAAAATTCCAGAAATTTCCCTTATTTTGGGGCAAAATTGCAGAAATTTTACTTATTTTGGGGCAAAATTGCAGAAATTTCACTTATTTCAGGTAAAAATGGCAGAAATTTTTCTTATTTTGGGGCAAAAAGGCAGAAATTCCTAATATTTTGTGGCAAAAATGCAGAAATTCCCCTTATTTTGAGGTAAAAAGGCTGAAATTCCCCTTATTTGGGGGCAAAAAGGCAGAAATTTCCCTTATTTTGGGGCAAAATTGCAAACATTTCACTTATTTCAGGGTAATAAGTCAGAAATTTTCCTTATTTTGGGACAAAAAACACAGAAATTCCCTTTGTTTTGGAAGGAAAATACAGAAATTCCACTTCTTTAGAGGCAAAAAGGCAGAAATTCCCCTTATTTTGAAGCAAAAATGAAGAAATTCCCCTAATTGTTGGGCAAAAAGGCAGAAATTCCCTATATGTTGGGGCAAAAAGACAGAAATTCTTCTTATTTTGGGACAAAACTCAGAAATTCCACTTATTTTGGGGCAAAATTGCAGGAATTTACCTTATTTTGAGGCAAAATTGCAGAAATTTCCCTTATTTGGGGCAAAATTGCAGAAATTTCACTTATTTTCAGGTAAAAAGGCTGAAATATCCTTTATTTTGGGGCAAAAAGGAAGAAATTCCCCTTATTTTGGGGCAAAATTGCAGAAATTTTCCTTATTTTGGGGCAAAAAGGCTGAAATTCTTATTTTGAGGTAAAATGCTGAAATTCCCCATATTTTGGGGCAAAAGGCAAAACTTCTTCTTATTTTGGGGCAAAGAGGCACAAATTTCTCTTATTTTCGGGCAAAATTGCAGAAATTTCATTTATTTCAGGGCAAAAAGTCAGAAATTCCTTTTATTTTGGGGCAAAGAGCAGAAATTTCTTTTATTATGGTACAAAATTGAAGAAATTTATCTTATTTTGAAACAAAAAGGCAGAAAATTCCCCTTATTTTGAGGCAAAAGGCAGAAATTATTCTCAATTTGAGGTAAAATGCAGAAATTCCCTTTATTTTGGGGCTAAAAAACAGAAATTCCCTGTATTTTGAAGCAAAATTGCAGAAATTCTCATAATTTTTGGGCAAAAATGCAGAAATTCTCCTTATTATGGGGCAAAAAGACAGAAAATCTCCTTTTTCGGGAGCAAACAGTCAGAAATTCCCCTTATTTTGGGGCAAAATTGCAGAAATTTCCTTTACATTGGGGCAAAATTGCAGAAATTTCCCTTATTTTGGGGCAAAACTGAAGAAATTTTCTTTTTTTATGGCAAAAAGGTATGCATTCTTCTTATTTTCGGGCAAAAAGGCAGAAATTCCCCTATTTTGGAGCAAAATTGCAGAAATTCCCCTAATTGTGGGGCAAAAAGGGAGAAATTCCCTATATGTTGTGGCAAAAAGACAGAAATTCTCCTTATTTTGGGGCAAAACTCAGAAATTCCACTTATTTTAGGGCAAAATTCCATAAATTTCCCTTATTTTGGGGCAAAATTGCAGAAATTTCACTTATTTTGGAGCAAAATTGCAGAAATTTCACTTATTTCAGAAAAAAAGCAGAAATTTTCTTATTTTGGTGCAAAAAGGCAGAAATTTCTTTTATTTTGGTACAAAATTGCATAAATTATTCTTATTTTAGAAGAAAAAGGCAGAAATCTCCCATATTTTGGGGCAAAAATGCAGCAATTCCTCTTATTTTGAGGTAACAAGGCTTAAATTCCCCTTATTTGGGGGGAAAAAGGCAGAAATTTCCCTTATTTTCGAGCAAAATTGCAGAAATTTCACTTATTTCAGGGTAATAAGTCAGAAATTTTCCTTATTTTGGGGCAAAAAAGACAGAAATTCCCTTTGTTTTTGGGGATAAAGACAGAAATTCCACTTATTTAGAGGCAAAAAAGCAGAAATTCCCCTTATTTTGGAGCAAAACTGAAGAAATTTCCCTTTTTTATGGCAAAAAGGTATGCATTATTCTTATTTTCGGGCAAAAAGGCAGAAATTCCCCTATTTTGGAGCAAAATTGCAGAAATTCCCCTAATTGTAGGGCAAAAAGGGAGAAATTCCCTATATGTTGGGGCAAAAAGTCAGAAATTCTCCTTATTTTGGGGCAAAACTCAGAAATTCCACTTATTTTGGTGCAAAATTCCAGAAATTTCCCTTATTTTGGGGAAAAATTGCAGAAATTTCACTTATTTTGGGGCAAAATTGCAGAAATTTAACTTATTTCAGAAAAAAATTCAGAAATTTTCCTATTTTGGTGCAAAAAGGCAGAAATTTCTTTTATTTTGTTACAAAATTGCAGAAATTTTTCTTATTTTGGGGCAAAAAGGCAGAAATCCCCATATTTTGGGGCAAAAAAGCAGAAATTCCTCTTATTTTGAGGTAAAAAGTCTGAAATTTCCCTTATTTGGGGGCAAAAAGGCAGAAATTTCCTTTATTTTGAGGCAAAATTGCAGAAATTTCACTTATTTCAGAGTAATAAGTCAGAAATTTTCCTTTTTTTGGGGCAAAAAACACAGAAATTCCCTTTGTTTTGGGGGAAAAAGACAGAAATTCCACTTTTTTAGAGGCAAAAAAACAGAAATTCCTTTTATTTTGGAGTAAAAATGAAGAAATTTCCCTTTTTTGTGGCAAAATGTATACATTCCACTTATTTTTGGGCTAAAAAGCAGAAATTACCCGTATTTTGGAGCAAAATTGCAGAAATTCCCCTAATTGTGGGGCAAAATGCAGAAATTCCCTATATGTTAGGGCAAAAAGACAGAAATTCTCCTTATTTTGGGGCAAAACTCAGAAATTCCCCTTATTTTGGGGCAAAATTCCAGAAATTTCCCTTATTTTGTGGCAAAATTGCCGAAATTTCACTTATTTTGGGGCAAAATTGCAGAAATTTCACTTATTTCATGGTAAAAAGGCAGAAATTTTCCTCATTTTGGGGCAAAAATGAAGAAATTCCAAATATTTTGTGGCAAAAATGCAAAAATTCTTCTTATTTTGTGATAAAAAGGCAGAAATTTTTCATATTTGGGGGCAAAAAGCAGAAATTTCCCTTATTTGGGGGCAAAATTGAAGAAATTTCACTTATTTCAGGGTAATAAGTCAGAAATTTTCCTTATTTGGGGCAAAAAAGACAGAAATTCCTTTTGTTTTGGGGGAAAAAGTCAGAAATTCCACTTATTTAGAAGCAAAAAAGCAGAAATTCCCCTTATTTTGGAGCAAAAATGAAGAAATTTTTTTTTTGTGGCAAAAGGTATGCATTCTTCTTATTTTCAGGCTAAAAAGCAGAAATTCCCCGTATTTTGGAGCAAAATTGCAGAAATTCCCCTAATTGTGGGGCAAAAAGACAGAAATTCTTTTTATTTTGGGGCAAAACTCAGAAATTCCACTTATTTTGGGACAAAATTCCAGAAATTTCACTTATTTTGGGGCAAAATTGCAGAAATTTCACTTATTTTGGCAAAATTGCAGAAATTTCAATTATTTCAGAAAAAAAGCAGAAATTTTCTTATTTTGGTGCAAAAAGGCAGAAATTTCTTTTATTTTGGTACAAAATTGCAGAAATTTTTCTTATTTGGGGGCAAAAAGCAGAAATCCCCTATATTTTGGGGCAAAATGCATAAATTCCTCTTATTTTGAGGTAAAAAGGCTGAAATTTCCCTTATTTGGGGGCAAAAAGACAGAAATTTCCCTTATTTTGAGGGAAAATTGCAGAAATTTCACTTATTTCAGGGTAATAAGTCAGAAATTCATCTTACTTTGGGGCAAAAAACAGAAATTCCCTTTGTTTTGGGGGAAAAAGACAGAAATTCCACTTATATAAAGGCAAAAAAGCAGAAATTCTTCTTTATTGGAGCAAAAATGAAGAAATTTATCTTTTTTTGTGGCAAAAGGTATACATTCCGCTTATTTTCGGGCTAAAAAGCAGAAATTCCCCGTATTTTGGATCAAAATTGCAGAAATTCCCCTTATTTTGGAGCAAAAATAAAGAAATTTCCCTTTTTTATGGCAAAAAGCTATGCATTCTTCTTATTTTCGAGCAAAAAGGCAGAAATTCCCTGTATTTTGGAGCAAAATTGCAGAAATTCCCCTAATTGTGGGGCAAAAAGGCAGAAATTCCCTATATGTTGAGGCAAAAAGACAGAAATTCTCCTTATTTCGGGGAAAAACTCAGAAATTCCACTTATTTTGGGGCAAAATTTCAGAAATTTCCCTTATTTTAGGGCAAAATTGCAGAAATTTCACTTATTTTGGGGCAAAATTGCAGAAATTTCACTTATTTCAGAAAAAAAAGCAGAATTTATTTATTTTGGTGCAAAAAGGCAGAAATTTCTTTTATTTTGGTACAAAATTGCAGAAATTTTTCTTATTTTGGGGCGAAAAGGCAGAAATCTACCATATTTTGTGGCAAAAATGCAGAAATTTCTCTTATTTTGAGGTAAAAAGGCTGAAATTCCCCTTATTTGGGGGCAAAAAGGCAGAAATTTCCCTTATTTTGGGGCAAAATTGCAGAAATTTCACTTATTTCAGGGTAATAAGTCAGAAATTGTTTTTACTTTGGGGCAAAAAAGACAGAAATTCTCTTTGTTTTGGGGGAAAAAGACAGAAATTCCACTTATTTAGAGGCACAAAAGCTGAAATTCCCCTTATTTTGGAGCAAAACTGAAGAAATTTCCCTTTTTTATGGCAAAAAGGTATGCATTCTTCTTATTTTCGGGCAAAAAGGCAGAAATTCCCCGTATTTTGAAGCAAAATTGCAGAAATTCCCCTAATGGTGGGGCAAGAAGGGAGAAATTCCCTATATTTTGGGGCAAAAAGACAGAAATTCTCCTTATTTTGGGGCAAAACTCAGAAATTCCACTTATTTTGGTGCAAAATTCCAGAAATTTCCCTTATTTGGGGGCAAAATTGCAGAAATTTCACTTATTTTGGGGCAAAATTGCAGAAATTTAACTTATTTAAGAAAAAAATTCAGAAATTTTCCTATTTTGGTGCAAGAAGGCAGAAATTTTTTTTATTTTAATACAAAATTGCAGAAAATTTTCTTTTTTTGGGGCAAAAAGGCAGTAATCACTATATATTGGGGCAAAAATGCAGAAATTCCTCTTATTTTGAGGAAAAAAGGCGAAATTTCCCTTATTTGGGGGCAAAAAGAGAGAAATTTCCCTTATTTTGAGGCAAAATTGCAGAAATTTCACTTATTTCAGTGTAATAAGTCAGAAATTTTCCTTATTTTTGGGCAAAAAAGACAAAAATTCCCTTTGTTTTGGGGGAAAAAGACAGAAATTCCACTTTTTTAGAGGCAAAAAAGCAGAAATTCCTTTTATTTTGGAGTAAAAATGAAGAAATTTCCCTTTTTTGTGGCAAAAGGTATACATTCCACTTATATTTGGGCTAGAAAGCAGAAATTACCCGTATTTTGGAGCAAAATTGCAGAAATTCCCCTAATTGTGGGGCAAAAAGGCAGAAATTTCCTATATGTTAGGGCAAAAAGACAGAAATTCTCCTTATTTTAGGGCAAAACTCAGAAATTCCACTTATTTTGGGGCAAAATTCCAAAATTTCCCTAATTTGGGGGCAAAATTGCAGAAATTTCACTTATCTTGGGGCAAAATTGCAGAAATTTCACTTATTTCATAGTAAAAAGGCAGAAATTTTCCTTATTTTTGGGCAAAAATGCAGAGATTCCAAATATTTTGTGGTAAAAATGCAAAAATTCCCCTTATTTTGAGGTAAAAAGGCAGAAATTCCCCTTATTTGGGGGCGAAAAGCAGAAATTTTCCTTATTCTGGGGCAAAATTGCAGAAATTTCACTTATTTCATGGTAATAAGTCAGAAATTTTCCTTATTTCGGGCAAAAAAGACAGAAATTCCCTTTGTTTTGGGAAAAAAAGACAGAAATTCCACATATTTAGAAGCAAAAAAGCAGAAATTTCCCTTATTTTGGTGCAAAAATGAAGAACTTTCCCTTTTTTGTGGCAAAAGGTATACATTCCCCTTATTTTCAGGCTAAAAAGCAGAAATTCCCCGTATTTTGGAGCAAAATTGCATAAATTCCCCTAATTGTGGGGCAAAAAGGCAGAAATTCCCTATATGTTGGGGCAAAATACAGAAATTCTATTTATTTTGGGGCAAAACTCAAAAATTCCACTTATTTTGGGGCAAAATTCCAGAAATATCACTTATTTTGGGGCAAAATTGCAGAAATTTCACTTATTTTGGGGCAAAATTGCAGAAATTTCACTTATTTCAGAAAAAAAGCAGAAATTTTCTTATTTTGATGCAAAAGGCAAAAATTTCTTTTATTTTGGTACAAAATTGCAGAAATTTTTCTTATTTGGGGGCAAAAAGGCATAAATCTCTTATATTTTGGGGCAAAAATGCATAAATTCCTCTTATTTTGAGGTAAAAAGGCTGAAATTCCCCTTATTTGGGGGCAAAAAGGCAGAAATTTCCCTTATTTTGAGGCAAAATTGCAGAAATTTCACTTATTTCAGGGTAATAAGTCAGAAATTGTTTTTACTTTGGGGCAAAAAGACAGAAATTCTCTTTGTTTTGGGGGAAAAAGACAGAAATTCCACTTATTTAGAGGCACAAAAGCTGAAATTCCCCTTATTTTGGAGCAAAACTGAAGAAATTTCCCTTTTTTATGGCAAAAAGGTATGCATTCTTCTTATTTTCGGGCAAAAAGGCAGAAATTCCCCGTATTTTGAAGCAAAATTGCAGAAATTCCCCTAATGGTGGGGCAAGAAGGGAGAAATTCCCTATATTTTGGGGCAAAAAGACAGAAATTCTCCTTATTTTGGGGCAAAACTCAGAAATTCCACTTATTTTGGTGCAAAATTCCAGAAATTTCCCTTATTTGGGGGCAAAATTGCAGAAATTTCACTTATTTTGGGGCAAAATTGCAGAAATTTAACTTATTTAAGAAAAAAATTCAGAAATTTTCCTATTTTGGTGCAAAAAGGCAGAAATTTTTTTTATTTTAATACAAAATTGCAGAAAATTTTCTTTTTTGGGGGCAAAAAGGCAGAAATCACTATATATTGAAGCAAAAATGCAGAAATTCCTCTTATTTTGAGGAAAAAAGGCGAAATTTCCCTTATTTGGGGGCAAAAAGAGAAAAATTTCCCTTATTTTGAGGCAAAATTGCAGAAATTTCACTTATTTCAGTGTAATAAGTCAGAAATTTTCCTTATTTTGGGGCAAAAAAGACAAAAATTCCCTTTGTTTTGGGGGAAAAAGACAGAAATTCCACTTTTTTAGAGGCAAAAAAGCAGAAATTCCTTTTATTTTGGAGTAAAAATGAAGAAATTTCGCTTTTTTGTGGCAAAAGGTATACATTCCACTTATATTTGGGCTAGAAAGCAGAAATTACCCGTATTTTGGAGCAAAATTGCAGAAATTCCCCTAATTGTGGGGCAAAAAGGCAGAAATTCCCTATATGTTAGGGCAAAAAGACAGAAATTCTCCTTATTTTGGGGCAAAACTCAGAAATTCCACTTATTTTGGGGCAAAATTCCAGAAATTTCCCTAATTTTGTAGCAAAATTGCAGAAATTTCACTTATCTTGGGGCAAAATTGCAGAAATTTCACTTATTTCATAGTAAAAAGGCAGAAATTTTCCTTATTTTTGGGCAAAAATGCAGAGATTCCAAATATTTTGTGGTAAAAATGCAAAAATTCCCCTTATTTTGAGGTAAAAAGGCAGAAATTCCCCTTATTTGGGGGCGAAAAGCAGAAATTTTCCTTATTCTGGGGCAAAATTGCAGAAATTTCACTTAT
This sequence comes from Micromys minutus, assembly GCF_963924665.1. Lineage (NCBI taxonomy): Eukaryota > Metazoa > Chordata > Mammalia > Rodentia > Muridae > Micromys > Micromys minutus. Next base: position 778,768 of record NW_027667840.1, on the reverse strand, counting down.
TTCATGGTAATAAGTCAGAAATTTTCCTTATTTATGGCAAAAAAGACAGAAATTCCCTTTGTTTTGGAAAAAAAAGACAGAAATTCCACTTATTTAGAAGCAAAAAAGCAGAAATTTCCCTTATTTTGGTGCAAAAATGAAGAAATTTCCTTTTTTTGTGGCAAAAGGTATACATTCCCCTTATTTTCAGGCTAAAAAGCAGAAATTCCCCGTATTTTGGAGCAAAATTGCATAAATTCCCCTAATTGTGGGGCAAAAAGGCAGAAATTCCCTATATGTTGGGGCAAAATACAGAAATTCTCTTTATTTTGGGGCAAAACTCAAAAATTCCACTTATTTTGGGGCAAAATTCCAGATATATCACTTATTTTGGGGCAAAATTGCAGAAATTTCACTTATTTTGGGGCAAAATTGGAGAAATTTCACTTATTTCAGAAAAAAAGCAGAAATTTTCTTATTTTGATGCAAAAGGCAGAAATTTATTTTATTTTGGTACAAAATTGCAGAAATTTTGCTTATTTGGGGGCAAAAAGGCATAAATCTCTTATATTTTGGGGCAAAAATGCATAAATTCCTCTTATTTTGAGGTAAAAAGGCTGAAATTCCCCTTATTTGGGGGCAAAAAGGCAGAAATTTCCCTTATTTTGAGGCAAAATTGCAGAAATTTCACTTATTTCAGGGTAATAAGTCAGAAATTTTCCTTATTTTGGGGCAAAAAACAGAAATTTCCTTGGTTTTGGGGGAAAAAGACAGAAATTCCACTTATTTACAGGCAAAAAAGCAGAAATTCTTCTTATTTAGAAGCAAAAATGAAGAAATTTATCTTTTTTGTGGCAAAAGGTATACATTCCCCTTATTTTCGGGCTAAAAAGAAGAAATTCCCCATATTTTGGAGCAAAATTGAAGAAATTCCCCTTATTTTGGAGCAAAAATGAAGAAATTTCCCTTTTTTATGGCAAAAAGGTATGCATTCTTTATATATTCGTGCAAAAAGGCAGAAATTCCCCGTATTTTGGAGCAAAATTGCAGAAATTCCCCTAAATGTGGGGCAAAAATGCAGAAATTCCCTATATTTTTAGGACAAAAAGAGAGAAATTCTCCTTATTTTGGGGCAAAACTCAGAAATTCCACTTATTTTGGGGCAAAATTCCAGAAATTTCCCTTATTTAGGGGCAAAATTGCAGAAATTTCACTTATTTTGGGGCAAAATTGCAGAAATTTCACTTATTTCAGAGAAAAAAAGCAGAAATTTTCCTTATTTTGGTGCAAAATGGCAGAAATTGCTAATATTTTGTGGGAAAAAGGCAGAAATTCCCCTTATTTTGAGGTAAAAAAGCTGAAATTCCCCTTCATTGGGGGCAAAAAGGCAGAAATTTCCCTTATTTTGGGGCAAAATTGCAGAAATTTCACTTATTTCAGGGTAATAAGTCAGAAATTTTCCTTATTTTGGGGCCAAATGACAGAAATTTTCTTTGTTTTGGGGGGAAAAGACAGAAATTCCACTTATTTAGAGGCAAAAAAGCATAAATTCCCCTTATTTTGGAGCAAAAATGAAGAAATTTCCCTTTTTTATGGCAAAAAGGTATGCATTCTTTATATTTTTGGGCAAAAAAGCAGAAATTCCCCGTATTTTGGAGCAAAATTGCAGAAATTCCCCTAATTGTGGGGCGAAAAGGCAGAAATTCCCTGTATGTTGAGGCAAAAAACAGAAATTCTCCTTATTTTGGGGCAAAACTCAGAAATTCCACTTATTATGGGGCAAAATTGCAGAAATTTCACTTATTTCAGGGTAATAAGTCAGAAATTTTCCTTATTTTGGGGCAAAAAAGACAAAAATTCCCTTTGTTTTGAAGGATAAAGACAGAAATTCCACTTATTTAGAGGCAAAAAAGCAGAAATTCCCCTTATTTTGGAGCAAAACTGAAGAAATTTCCCTTTTTTATGGCAAAAAGGTATGCATTCTTCTTATTTTCGGGCAAAAGGCAGAAATTCCCCGTATTTTGGATCAAAATTGCAGAAATTCCCCTAATTGTGGGGCAAAACGGCAGAAATTCCCTATATGTTGGGGCAAAAAGACAGAAATTCTCCTTATTTCGGGGCAAAACTCAGAAATTCCACTTATTTTGGGGCATAATTGCAGAAATTTCCCTTATTTTGGGGCAAAATTGCAGAAATTTCACTTATTTTGAAGCAAAATTGCAGAAATTTCACTTATTTAAAAAAAATTCAGAAATTTTCCTATTTTGGTGCAAAAAGGCAGAAATTTCTTTGATTTTGGTACAAAATTGCAGAAATTTTTCTCATTTTGGGGCAAAAAGGCAGAAATCTCCCATATTTTGGGGCAAAAATGCAGAAATTCCCCTTATTTTGAGGTAAAAAGGCTGAAATTCCCATTATTTGGGGGCAAAAAGGCAGAAATTTCCCTTATTTTGAGGCAAAATTGCAGAAATTTCACTTATTTCATTGTAATAAGTCAGAAATTTTCCTTATTATGGGGCAAAAAAGACAGAAATTCCCTGTGTTTTGGGGGAAAAAGACAGAAATTCCACTATTTTAGAGGCAAAAAAGCAGAAATTCCTTTTATTTTGGAGTAAAAATGAAGAAATTTCACTTTTTTGTGGCAAAAGGTATACATTCCACTTATTTTTGGGCTAAAAAGCAGAAATTCCCCGTATTTTGGAGCAAAATTGCAGAAATTCCCCTAATTGTGGGGCAAAAAGGCAGAAATTCCCTATATGTTGGGGCAAAAAGACAGAAATTCTCCCTATTTTGGGGCAAAACTCAGAAATTCCTCTTATTTTGGGGCAAAATTCCAGAAATTTCCCTTATTTTGGGGCAAAATTGCAGAAATTTCACTTATTTTGGGGCAAAATTGCAGAAATTTCACTTATTTCAGGGAAAAAAAGCAGAAATTTTTCTTATTTTGGGGCAAAAACACAGAAATTTCTTTTATTTTGTGGCAAAAATGCAGAAATTCCCCTTCTTTTGAGGTAAAAAGGCTGAAATTTCCCTTATTTAATGGCAAAAAGGCAGAAATTTCCTTTATTTTGGGGCAAAATTGGAGAAATTTCACTTATTTCAGGGTAATAAGTCAGAAATTTTACTTATTTTGGGGCCAAAATAACAGAAATTCTCTTTCTTTTGAAGGAAAAGACAGAAATTCCACTTATTTAGAGGCAGAAAAGCAGAAATTCCCCTTATTTTGAAGCAAAAATGAAGAAATTTCCTTTTTTTTATGGCAAAAAGGTATGCATTCTTCTTATTTTCGGGCAAAAAGGCAGAAATTCCCCGTATTTTGGAGCAAAATTGCAGAAATTCCCCTAATTGTGGGGCAAAAAGACAGAAATTCCCTATATGTTGGGGCAAAAAGACAGAAATTCTCCTTATTTTGGGGCAAAACTCAGAAATTCCACTTATTTATGGGCAAAATTCCAGAAATTTTCTTTATTTTGGGGCAAAATTGCAGAAATTTCACTTATTTTGGGGCAAAATTGCAGAAATTTCACTTATTTCATGGTAAAAAGGCAGAAATTTTCCTTATTTTGGGGCAAAAATGCAGAAATTCCTAATATTTTGTGGTAAAAATGCAGAAATTCCCCTTATTTTGAGGTAAAAAGGCTGAAATTCTTCTTATTTGGGAACAAAAAAGCAGAAATTTCCCTTATTTTGGGGCAAAATTGCAGAAATTTCACTTATTTCAGGGTAATAAGTAAGAAATTTTTTTTATTTGGGGCAAAAAAGACAGAAATCCCATTTGTTTTGGGGGAAAAAGACAGAAATTCCACTTATTTAGAGGCAAAAAAGCAGAAATTCCCCTTATTTTGGAGCAAAAATGAAGAAATTTCCCTTTTTTGTGGCAAAAGGTAAACATTCCCCTTATTTTCAGGCTAAAAAGCAGAAATTCCCCGTATTTTGGAGCAAAATTGCAAAAATTCCCCTAATTGTGGGGCAAAAATGCAGAAATTCTCTATATGTTAGGGCAAAAGGAAAAAAATTCTTTTTATTTTGGGGCAAAACTCAGAAATTCTACTTATTTTGGGGCAAAATTTCAGATATTTCCCTTATTTTGGGGCAAAATTGCAGAAATTTTACTTATTTTGGGGCAAAATTGCAGAAATATCACTTATTTCAGGGAAAAAAGGCAGAAATTTTTCTTATTTTGGGGCAAAAAAGACAGAAATTCCCTTTGCTTTGGGGGAAAAAGAGAGAAATTCAACTTATTTAGACGCAAAAAAGCAGAAATTCTTATTTTGGAGCAAAAATGAAGAAATTTTCTTTTTTTATGGAAAAAAGGTATGCATTCTTCTTATTTTCAGACAAAAAGGCAGAAATTCCCCGTATTTTGGAGCAAAATTGCAGAAATTTCCCTAATTGTGTGCAAAAAGGCAAAAATTCCCTATATGTTGTGGCAAAAAGACAGAAATTCTCCTTATTTTGGGGCAAAATTCAGAAATTTCACTTATTTTTGGGCAAAATTGCAGAAATTTCACTTATTTCAGAAAAAAAACGAGAAATTTTCTTATTTTGGGGCAAAAGGCAGAAATTCTCCTTATTTTAGGGCAAAATTGCAGAAATTTCCCTTATTTTGTGACAAAAAACAGAAATTCTCTTTATTTTGGGGCAATATTACAGAAAATACCTTTATTATGGGGAAAAATTGCAGATATTTCTTTTATTTTAAGGATAAATTGCAGAAATTTCACTTATTTCAGAGAAAAAAAGCAAAAATTTATCTTATTTTAGGGCAAAATGCAGAAATTCCCATTATTTTGGGGCACAATGGCAGAAATTCACCTTATTTTGGGGTGAAATTGCAGACATTTCACATATTTCAGGGCAAAAAGGCAGAAATTCCCCTTATTTTGGAGCAAAAATGAAAAAATTTCCCTTTTCTATGGCAAAAAGGTATATATTCTTCTTATTTTCGGGCAAAAAGGCAGAAATTCCCTGTATTTTGGAGAAAAATTGCAGAAATTCCCCTAATTGTGGGGCAAAAAGGCAGAAATTTCCTATATGTTGGGCCAAAAAGACAGAAATTCTCCTTATTTTGGGGCAAAACTCAGAAATTGCACTTATTTTGGGGCAAAATGCCAGAAATTTCCCTTATTTGGGGCAAAATTGCAGAAATTTCACTTATTTTGGGGCAAAATTGCAGAAATTTCTCTTATTTCGGAAAAAAAGCAGAATTTATTTATTTTGGTGCAAAAAGGCAGAAATTTCTTTTATTTTGGTACAAAATTGCAGAAATTTTTCTTATTGTGGGGCAAAAATGCAGAAATCTCCCATATATTGGGGCAAAATGCAGAAATTCCTCTTATTTTGAGGTAAAAAGGCTGAAATTCCCATTATTTGGAAGCAAAAAGGCAGAAATTTCCCTTATTTTGAGACAAAATTGCAGAAATTTCACTTATTTCGGAGAAAAAAAGCAAAAATTTTTCTTATTTTAGGGCAAAATGCAGAAATTCCCATTATTTTGGGGGCAAAAAGGCATAAATTCCCCTTATTTGGGGGAAAAAAGGCAGATATTCCCCTTATTTTGGGATAAAATTGCAGAAATGTCCCTTGTTTGGGGGCAAAATGCAGAAAATCCCCATAATTTCGGGCAAAAAAGCAGAAATTTCCCGTATTTTGGAGCAAAATTGCAGAAATTCCCCTAATATTGGGGCAAAAATGCAGAAATTCCCTTTATTTGGGGCAAATCGGCAGAAGTTCCCCTTATTTTCGGGAAAAGAGGCAGAAATTCCCTGTATTTTGAACAAAATTGCAGAAACTCCCCTAATTTTGGAGCAAAAATACAGAAATTCTCATTTTTTCGAGGCAAAAATCAGAAATTTCTTTTATTTTGGGGCAAAATTTTAGAAATTTCTTTTATTTTGGTACAGAATTGCAGAAATTTCTCTTATTTTGTGGAAAAAAAGCACAAATTTCTCATATTTTGGAACAAAAATGCAGAAATTCTTCTTATTTTGAGGTAAAAAGGCTGAAATTCCCCTTATTTTGGGGCAAAAAGGCAGAAATTTCACTTATTTTGGGGCAAAATTGCAGAAATTTTACTTATTTCAGAAAAAAAAGCAGAAATTTTCTTATTTTGGTGCAAAAAGGAAGAAATTTCTTTTATTTTGGTACAAAATTGCATAAATTTTTCTTATTCTGGAACAAAAAAGCAGAAATCTCCCATATTTTGGGGAAAAAATGCAGAAATTCCTCTTATTTTGAGGTAAAAAGGCTGAAATTCCCCTTATTTGGGGGCAAAAAGCAGAAATTTCCCTTATTTTGGAGCAAAATTGCAGAAATTTCACTTATTTCAGAGTAATAAGTCAGAAATTTTCCTTATTTTGGGGCAAAAAAGACAGAAATTCCCTTTGTTTTGGGGGATAAAGACAGAAATTCCACTTATTTAGAGGCAAAAAAGCAGAAATTCCCCTTATTTTGGAGCAAAACTGAAGAAATTTCCCTTATTTTGGGGCAAAATTGCAGAAATTTCACTTATTTTGGAGCATAATTGCAGAAATTTCACTTATTTCAGAAAAAAAAGCAGAAATTTTCTTATTTTGGTGCAAAAAGGCAGAAGTTTCTTTTATTTTGGTACAAAATTGCATAAATTATTCTTATTTTGGAACAAAAAGGCAGAAATCTCCCATATTTTGGGGCAAAAATGCAGAAATTCCTCTTATTTTGAGGTAACAAGGCTTAAATTTCCCTTATTTGGCGGGAAAAAGGCAGAAATTTCCCTTATTTTCGAGCAAAATTGCAGAAATTTCAGTTATTTCAGGGTAATAAGTCAGAAATTTTCCTTATTTTGGGGCAAAAAAGACAGAAATTCCCTTTGTTTTTGGGGATAAAGACAGAAATTCCACTTATTTAGAGGCAAAAAAGCAGAAATTCCCCTTATTTTGGAGCAAAACTGAAGAAATTTCCCTTTTTTATGGCAAAAAAGTATGCATTCTTCTTATTTTCGGGCAAAAAGGCAGAAATTCCCCGTATTTTGGAGCAAAATTGCAGAAATTCCCCTAATTGTGGGGCAAAAAGGCAGAAATTCCCTATATGTTGGGGCAAAAAGACAGAAATTCTCCTTATTTTGGGGCAAAACTCAGAAATTCCACTTATTTTGGGGCAAAATTCCAGAAATTTCCCTTATTTTGGGGCAAAATTGCAGAAATTTCACTTATTTCAGAAAAAAATTCAGAAATTTTCCTATTTTGGTGCAAAAAGGCAGAAATTTCTTTTATTTTGGTACAAAATTGCAGAAATTTTTCTTATTTTGGGGCAAAAGGCAGAAATCTCCCATATTTAGGGGAAAAATGCAGAAATTCCTCTTATTTTGAGGTAAAAAGGCTGAAATTTCTCTTATTTGGGGGAAAAAAGCAAAAATTTCCCTTATTTTGAGGCAAAATTGCAGAAATTTCACTTATTTCATTGTAATAAGTCAGAAATTTTCCTTATTTTGGGGCAAAAAAGACAGAAATTCCCTTTGTTTTGGGGGAAAAACATAGAAATTCCACTTTTTTAGAGGCAAAAATGCAGAAATTCCTTTTATTTTGGAGTAAAAATTAAGAAATTTCCCTTTTTTGTGGCAAAAGGTATACATTCCACTTATTTTTGGGCTAAAAAGCAGAAATTCCTTGTATTATGGAGAAAAAATGCAGAAATTCTCCTAATTGTGGGGCAAAAAAGCAGAAATTCCCTATATGTTAGGGCAAAAAGACAGAAATTCTCCTTATTTTGGGGCAAAACTCAGAAATTCCACTTATTTTGGGGCAAACTTCCAGAAATTTCCCTTATTTTGTGGCAAAATTGCAGAAATTTCACTTATTTTGGGGCAAAATTGCAGAAATTTCACTTATGTCAGGGAAAAAAGGCAGAAATTTTCCTTATTTTGGGGCAAAAAAACAGAAATTTCTTTTATTTTGTGGCAAAAATGCAGAAATTCCCCTTATTTTGAGGTAAAAATGCTGAAATTTCCCTTATTTGGGGGCAAAAAGGCAGAAATTTTCCTTATTTTGGGGCAAAATTGGAGAAATTTCACTTATTTCAGGGTAATAAGTCAGAAATTTACCTTATTTTGGGGCAAAAAAGACAGAAATTCCCTTTGTTTTGGGGGAAAAGGACAGAAATTCCACTTATTTAGAGGCAAAAAAGCAGAAATTCCCATTATTTTGAAGCAAAAATGAAGAAATTTCGTTATTTTATGGCAAAAAGTTATGCATTCTTCTTATTTTCGGGCAAAAAGGCAGAAATTCCCCGTATTTTGGAGCAAAATTGCAGAAATTCCACTTATTGTGGGGCAAAAAGGCAGAAATTCCCTATATGTTGGGGCAAAAAGGCAAAAATTCCCAATATGTTGGGGCAAAAAGACAGAAATACTCCTTATTTTGGGGAAAAACTCAGATATTCCACTTATTTTGGGGCAAAATTCCAGAAATTTCCCTTACTTTGGGGCAAAATTGCAGAAATTCCACTTATTTTGGGGCAAAATTGCAGAAATTACCCGTATTTTGGAGCAAAATTGCAGAAATTCCCCTAATTGTGGGGCAAAAATGCAGAAATTCCCTATATGTTGGGGCAAAAAGGCAAAAATTCCCAATATGTTGGGGCAAAAAGACAGAAATTCTCCTTATTTTAGGGCAAAATTCAGAAATTTCACTTATTTTTGGGCAAAATTGCAGAAAGTTCACTTATTTCAGAAAAAAAGGAGAAATTTTCTTATTTTGGGGCAAAAGGCAGAAATTCCCCTTATTTTAGGGCAAAATTGCAGAAATTTCCCTTATTTTGAAACAAAAAACAGAAATTCCCTTTATTTTGTGGCAAAATTGCAGAAAATACCTTTATTATGGGGGAAAATTGCAGATATTTCTTTTATTTTAAGGCAAAATTGCAGAAATTTCACTTATTTCAGAGAAAAAAAGCAAAAATTTATCTTATTTTAGGGCAAAATGCAGAAATTCCCATTATTTTGGGGCACAATAGCAGAAATTCACCTTATTTTGGGGTAAAATTGCAGACATTTCACATATTTCAGGGCAAAAAGGCAGAAATTCCCCTTTTTTGGGGCAAAAAGGCTGAAATTCCCCTTATTTTCTATAAAATTGCAGAAATTCCCCTTGTTTGGGGGCAAAAAGGCAGAAAATCTTCTTAATTTTGGGCAAAAAGGCAGAAATTTCCCGTATTTTGGAGAAAAATTGCAGAAATTCCCCTAATATTGGGGCAAAAAGGCAGAAATTCCCTTTATTTTGGGGCAAAAATACAGAAATTCTCCTTATTTCGGGAAAAAAATCAAAAATTTCCTTTATTTTGGGGCAAAATTTTAGAAATTTCTTTTATTTTGGTACAGAATTGCAGAAATTTTTCTTATTTGGTGACAAAAAGGCAGAAAATTCCCATATTTTGGAACAGAAATGCAGAAATTGCCCTTATTTTGAGGTAAAAAGGCTGAAATTCCCCTTATTTTGGGGAAAAAAGGAAGAAATTTCATTTATTTTGGGGCAAAATTGCAGAAATTTCACTTATTTCAGAAAATAAAGGAGAAATTTTCTTATTTTGGGGCAAAATGCAGAAATTTCTTTTATTTTGGTACAAAATTGCAGAAATTTTTCTTATTTTGGGGCAAAAATTCATAAATTTTCCATATTTTGGGGCAAAAATGCAAAAATTCCCCTTATTTTGAGGTAAAAAGGCTGAAATTCCCCTTATTTGGGGGCAAATGGCAGAAATTTTCCTGATTTTGGGGCTAAATTGCAGAAATTTTACTTATTTCAGGGTAATAAGTCAGAAATTTTCCTTATTTTGGGGCAAAAAAGACAGAAATTCCCTTTGTTTTGGGGGAAAAAGACAGAAATTCCACTTATATAGAGGCAAAAAAGCAGAAATTCCCATTATTTTGAAGCAAAAATAAAGAAATTTCCCTTTTTTATGGCAAAAAGGTATGCATTCTTTTTATTTTCGGGAAAAAAGGCAGAAATTCCCCGTATTTTGGAGCAAAATTGCAGAAATTTTACTTATTTCAGAAAAAAAAGGAGAAATTTTCTTATTTTGGGGCAAAAGGCAGAAATTCCCCTTATTTTAGGGCAAAATTGCAGAAATTTTCCATATTTGGGGACAAAAAACAGAAATTCCCTTTATTTTGGGGCAAAATTGCAGAAAATTCCTTTATTATGGGGAAAAATTGCAGATATTTCTTTTATTTTAATGCAAAATTGCAGAAATTTCACTTATTTCAGAGAAAAAAAGCAAAAATTTTTCTTATTTTAGGGCAAAATGCAGAAATTCCCATTATTTTGGGACAAAAAGGCAGAAATTCACCTTATTTTTGGGTAAAATTGAAGACATGTCACATATTTCAGGGCAAATAGGCAGAAATTCCCCTTATTTGGGGGCAAAAAGGCAGAAATTCCCCTTATTTTGGGATAAAATTGCAGAAATTTCCCTTGTTTGGGGGCAAAAAGGCAAAAAATCCCCTTAATTTCGAGCAAAAAGGCAGAAATTCCCCGTATTTTGGAGCAAAATTGCAGAAATTCCCCTAATATTGGGGCAAAAATGCAGAAATCCCCTATATGTTGGGGCAAAAAGAAAGAAATTCTCCTTATTTTGGGGCAAAACTCAGAAATTCCACTTATTTTGGGGCAAAATTTCAGAAATTTCCCTTATTTTGGAGCAAAATTGCAGAAATTTCACTTATTTCAAAGAAAAAAAAGCACAAATTTTCTTATTTTGGGGCAAAAAGGCAGAAATTTCATTTATTTTGGTACAAAATTGCAGAAATTTTTCTTAATTTGGGCAAAAATGCAGAAATCTCCCATATTTTGGGGCAAAAATGCAGAAATTCCCCTTATTTTGAGGTAAAAAAGCTGAAATTCCCCTTATTTTGGGGCAAAAAGTTAGAAATTCCCCTTATTTTAAAGGAAAAAGACAGAAATTCCGTTTATTTTTGTGGAAAAGTCAGAAATTGCACTTATTTTGAGTCAAAAAGGCGGAAAATCCCCTTATTTTGGGGTAAAAAATGAAGAAATTAACCTTTTTTATGGCAAAAAGGTATACATTCTTTTTATTTTCGAGCAAAATTGCAGAAATTCCCCTAATTATGGGGAAAAAAGGCAGAAATTCCCCGTAATTTGGAGCAAAATTGCAGAAATTCCCCTAATTTTGGGGCAAAAACGCAGAACGTCCCTTTATTTTGGGGTAAAACTGCAGAAATTTCACTTCTTTCGCGGCAAAATGGCAGAAATTCCCTTTATTTTCGGAGAAAAAGGCAGAAAATCCCCGTATTTTAGAGCAAAATTGCAGAAATTTACCTAATTTTGGGGTAAAACATGCAGTAATTTTCTTTATTTTAGGGCAAAAAGGCAGAAATTCCCCTTATTTTGGGGCAAAAATCAAAAATATCCCTTATTTTGGGGCAAAATTTTAGAAATTTCTTTTATTTTGGTACAGAATTGCAGAAATTTTTCTATTTTGTGGCAAAAAGGAAGAAATTTCCCATATTTTGGAACAAAAATGCAGAAATTCCCCTTATTTTGAGGTAAAAAGGCTGAAATTCCCCTTATTTTGGGGCACAAAGAAAGAAATTTCACTTATTTTGGGGCAAAATTGCAAAAATTTCACTTATTTCAGAAAATAAAGGAGAAATTTTCTTATTTTCGGGCAAAAAGTCAGAAATTTCTTTTTTTTGGTACAAAATTGCGGAAATTTTTCTTATTTTGGGGCAAAAAAACATAAATTTCACATATTTTGGGGCAAAAATGCTGAAATTCCCCTTATTTCGGGGCAAAAAGGCAGAAATTTCCCTTATTTTGGGGCAAAATTGCAGAAATTTCACTTATTTCAGGGTAATAAGTCAGAAATTTTCCTTACTTTGGGGCCAAAAGGACAAAAATTCCCTTTGTTTTGGGGGAAAAAGACAGAAATTCCACTTATTTAGAGGCAAAAAAGCAGAAATTTCTCTTATTTTGGAGCAAAAATGAAGAAATTTCCCTTTTTTATGGCAAAAAGTTATGCATTCTTCTTATTTTCGGGCAAAAAGGCAGAAATTCCCCGTATTTTGGAGCAAAATTGCAGAAATTCCCCTAATTGTGGGGCAAAAAGGCAGAAATTCCCTATATGTTGGGGCAAAAAGACAGAAATTCTCATAATTTTGGGGCAAAACTCAGAAATTCCACTTATTTTGGCGCAAAATTCCAGAAATTTCCCTTATTTTGAGGCAAAATTGCAGAAATATCACTTATTTTGGGGCAAAATTGGAGAAATTTCACTTATTTCAGAAAAAAAAGCAGAAATTTTCTTATTTTGGTGCAAAAAGGCAGAAATTTCTAATATTTTGGTACAAAATTGCAGAAATTTTTCTTATTTTAGGGCAAAAAGGCAGAAATCTCCCATATTTTGGGGCAAAAATGCAGAAATTCCTCTTATTTTTAGGTAAAAAGGCTGAAATTCCCCTTATTTGGGGGCAAAAAGGCAGAAATTTCCCTTATTTTGAGGCAAAATTGAAGAAATTTCACTTATTTCAGAGAACAAAAGCAGAAATTTTCTTATTTTGGGGCAAAAAGGCAGAAATTTCTTTTATTTTGGTACAAAATTGCAGAAATGTTTCTTATTTTGGGGCAAAAAGGCAGAAATCTCCCATATTTTGGGGCAAAAAAGCAGAAATTTCCGTTATTTTTAGGTAAAAACGCTGAAATTCCCCTTATTTGGGGGCAAAAAGGCAGAAATTTCCCTTATTTTGAGGCAAAATTGCAGAAATTTCACTTATTTCAGAATAATAAGTCAGAAATTTCCCTTATTTTGGGGCAAAAAACAGAAATTCTCTTTGTTTTAAAGGAAAAAGACTGATATTCCACTTATTTAGAGGCTAAAAAGCAGAAATTCTTATTATTTTGGAGCAAAAATGAAGAAATTTTCCTTTTTTTGTGGAAAAGGGTATACATTCCTCTAATTTTCGGGCTAAAAAGCAGAAATTCCCCGTATTTTGGAGCAAAATTGCAGAAATTCCCCTAATTGTGGGGCAAAAAGGCAGAAATTCCCTATATGTTGGGGCAAAAAGACAGAAATTCTCCTTATTTTGGGGCAAAACTCAGAAATTCCACTTATTTTGGGGCAAAATTCCAGAAATTTCCCTTATTTTGGGGCAAAATTGCAGAAATTTCACTTATTTTGGGGCGAAATTGCAGAAATTTCACTTTTTTCATGGAAATGAAGGCAGAAATTTTCCTTATTTTGGGGCAAAAAGGCAGAAATTCCTCTTATTTTGAGGTAAAAAGGCTGAAATTCCCCTTATTTGGGGGCAAAAAGGCATAAATTTCCCTTATTTTGGGGCAAAATTGCAGAAATTTCACTTATTTCAGGGTAATAAGTCAGAAATTTTCCTTATTTTGGGGCAAAAAAGACAGAAATTCCCTTTGTTTTGGGATAAAAAGACAGAAATTCCACTTATTTAGAGGCAAAAAAGCAGAAATTCCACTTATTTTGGAGTAAAAATTAAGAGATTTCCCTTTTTTATGGCAAAAAGGTATGCATTCTTTTTATTTTCGGACAAAAAGGCAGAAATTCCCCGTATTTTGGAGCAAAATTGCAGAAATTTCACTTATTTCAGAATAAAAATGAGAAATTTTCTTATTTTGGGGCAAAAGGCAGAAATTCCCCTTATTTTATGGCAAAATTGCAGAAATTGCCATTATTTGGGGACAAAAAACAGAAATTCCCTTTATTTTGGGGCAAAATTGCAGAAAATTTTTTTATTATGAGAAAAAATTGAAGATATTTCTTTTATTTTAAGGCAAAATTGCAGAAATTTCACTTATTTCAGAGAAAAAAACAAAAATCTTTCTTATTTTTGGCAAAATGCAGAAATTCCCATTATTTTGGGGCAAAAAGGCAGAAATTCACCTTATTTTGGGGTAAAATTGAAGACATGTCACATATTTCAGGGCATAAAGGCAGAAATTGCCCTTATTTGGGGGCAAAAAGGCAGAAATTCCCCTTATTTTGGGATAAAATTGCAGAAATTACCCTTGTTTGGGGGCAAAAAGGCAGAAAATCCCCTTAATTTCGGGCAAAAAGGCAGAAATTCCCTGTATTTTGGAGCAAAATTGCAGAAATTCTCCTAATATTGGGGCAAAAATGCAGAAATTCCCTTTATTTGGGGCAAATTGGCAGAAGTTCCCCTTATTTTCAGGAAAAGAGGCAGAAATTCCCATTATTTTGAAGCAAAATTGCAGAAAATCCCCTAATTTTGGGGCAAAAAGGCAGAAATTCCCTTTATTTTGGGGCAAAAATACAGAAATTCTCCTTATATCTGGGCAAAAATCAGAAATTTCCCTTATTTTGGAGCAAAATTTTAGAAATTTCTTTTATTTTGGTACAGAATTGGAGAAATTTTTCTTATTCTGTGGCAAAAAGGCAGAAATTTCTTTTATTTTGGTGCAAAATTGCAGAAATTTTTCTTATTTTGGGGCAAAAAGGCATAAATTTCCCATATTTTGGGGCAAAAATGTAGAAATTTTCTTTATTTTGAGGTAAAAAGGCTGAAATTTCCCTTATTTGGGGGCAAAAAGGCAGAAATTTCTCTTATTTTGGGGCAAAATTGCAGAAATTTCACTTATTTCAGGGTACTAAGTCAGAAATTTTTCTTACTTTGGGGCAAAAAGACAGAAATTCCCTTTGTTTTCAGGGAAAAAGACAGAAATTCCACTTATTTAGAGGCAAAAATGCAGAAATTCCCCTTATTTTGGAGCAAAAATGAAGAAATTTCCCTTTTTTATGGCAAAAAGGTATGCATTCTTCTTATTTTCGGGCAAAAAGTCAGAAATTCCCCTTATTTTAGAGCAAAATTGCAGAAATTCCCCTAATTGTGGGGCAAAAAAACAGAAATTCCCTATATGTTGGGGCAAAAAGACAGAAATTCTCCATATTTTTGGGCAAAACTCAGAAATTCCACATATTTTGGGGCAAAATTCCAAAAATTTCCCTTATTTTGGGGCAAAATTGCAGAAATTTCACTTATTTAGGGGCAAAATTGCAGAAATTTCACTTATTTCACGGGAAAAAGACAGAAATTTCTTTTATTTTGGTACAAAATTGCAGAAATTTTTCTTATTTTGGGCAAAAAGGCAGAAATTTCCCATATTTTGAGGCAAAAATGCAGAAATTTCACTTATTTCAGGGTAATAAGTCAGAAATTTTCATTACTTTGGAGCAAAAAAGACAGAAAGTCCCTTTGTTTTCGTGGAAAAAGACAGAAACTCCAATTCTTTAGAGGCAAAAATGCAGAAATTCCCCTTATTTTGGAGCAAAAATGAAGAAATTTCCCTTTTTTATGGCAAAAAGGTATGCATTCTTCTTATTTTCAGGCAAAAAGTCAGAAATTCCCCCTATTTTAGAGCAAAATTGCAGAAATTCCCCTTATTGAGGGGCAAAAAGGCAGAAATTCCCTATATGTTGGGGGGAAAAGACAGAAATTCTCCTTATTTTAGAGCAAAACTCAGAAATTTCATTTATTTTGGTCCAAAATTGCAGAAATTTCACTTATTTCAGAAAAAAAAGCAGAAATTTTCTTATTTTGGGGCAAAAAGGCAGAAATTTCTTTTATTTTGGTACAAAATTGCAGAAAATTTTCTTATTTTGGGGCAAAAAGGCAGAAATTTCTCATATTTTGGGGCAAAAATGCAGAAAATCCCCTTATTTTGAGGTAAAAAGGCTAAAATTCCCATTATTTGGTTGCAAAAAGGCAGAAATTTCCCTTATTTTGGGGCAAAATTGCAGAAATTTCACTTATATCAGGGTAATAAGTCAGAAATTTTCCTTATTTTGGGGCATAAAAGACAGAAATTCCCTTTGTTTTGGGGGAAAAAGACAGAAATTCCACTTATTAAGAGGCAAAAAAGCAGAAATTCTCCTTATTTTGGAGCAAAAATGAAGAAATTTCCCTTTTTTATGGCAAAAAGGTATGCATTCTTCTTGTTTTCGGGCAAAAAGGCAGAAATTCCCCGTTTTTTGGAGCAAAATTGCAGAAATTCCCCTAATTTTGGGGCAAAAAGGCAGAAATTCCCTATATGTTAGGGCAAAACGACAGAAATTCTCCTTATTTTGGGGCAAAATTCAGAAATTCCATTTCTTTTGGTGCAAAATTCCCAAAATTTCCCTTATTTTGGGGCAAAATTGCAGAAAGTTCATTTATTTAGGGGCAAAATTGCAGAAATTTCACTTTTTTCAGGGAAAAAAGGCCGAAATTTTCCATTTTTGGGGGCAAAAAGGCAGAAATTCTTAATATTTTGTGGCAAAAATGCAGAAATTTCCCTTATTTTGAGGTAAAAAGGCTGAAATTCCTCTTCTTTGGGGGCAAAAATGCAGAAATTTCTCTTATACTGGGGCAAAATTGCAGAAATTTGACTTATTTCAGAGTAATAATTCAGAAATTTTCCTTATTTTGGGGCAAAAAATACAGAAATTCCATTTGTATGGGGAGAAAAAGACAGAAATTCCATTTATTTAGAGGCAAAAAAGCAGAAATTCCCCTTATTTTGGAGCAAAATTGCAGAAATTTCCCTTTTTATAGCAAAAAGGTATGCATTCTTCTTATTTTCAGGCAAAAAGGCAGAAATTCCCTGTATTTTGGAGTAAAATTGCAGAAATTCCCTTAATTGTAGGGCAAAAAGACAGAAATTCTCCTTATTTTGGGGCAAAACTCAGAAATTCCACTTATTTTAGAACAAAATTTCAGAAATTTCCCTTATTTTTGGCCAAAATTGCAGAAATTTCACTTATTTTGGGGCAAAATTGCAGAAATTTCACTTATTTCAGGGAAAAAAAGCAGAAATTTTCTTATTTTGGGGCAAAAAGGCAGAAATTTCCCATATTTTGAGGCAAAAATGCAGAAATTCCCCTTATTTTGAGGTAAAAAGGCTGAAATTCCCCTTATTTGGCGGCAAAAAGTCAGAAATTTCCCATATTTTGGGGCAAAATTGCAGAAATTTCACTTATTTCAGGGTACTAAGTCAGAAATTTTTCTTACTTTGGGGCAAAAAAGACAGAAATTCCCTTTGTTTTCAGGAAAAAAAACAGAAATTCCACTTATTTAGAGGCAAAAATGCAGAAATTCCCCTTATTTTGGCGCACAAATGAAGAAATTTCCTTTTTTATGGCAAAAAGGTATGCATTCTTCTTATTTTCGGGCAAAAAGGCAGAAATTCCCCCTATTTTAGAGCAAAGTTGCAGAAATTCCCCTAATTGTGGGGCAAAAAGGCAGAAATTCCCTATATGTTGGGGCAAAAAGACAGAAATTCTCCTTATTTTAAAGCAAAACTCAGAAATTTCACTTATTTTGCGGCAAAATTACAGAAATTTCACTTATTTCAGAAAAAAAAAGCAGAAATTTTCTTATTTTGGGGCAAAAAGGCAGAAATTTCTTTTATTTTGGTACAAAATTGCAGAAATTATTCTTATTTTGGGGCAAAAAAGCAGAAATTTCTCATATTTTGGGGCAAAATTGCAGAAAATTTCCTTATTTTGAGGTAAAAAGGCTAAAATTCCCCTTATTTGGTTGCAAAAAGGCAGAAATTTTCCTTATTTGGGGGAAAAATTGCAGAAATTTCACTTGTTTCAGGGTAATAAGTCAGAAATTTTCTTTATTTTGGGGCAAAAAAAGACAGAAATTCTCTTTGTTTTGGGGGTAAAAGACAGAAATTCCACTTATTTAGAGGCAAAAAAGCAGAAATTCCCATTATTTTGGAGCAAAAATGAAGAAATTTCCCTTTTTTATGGCAAAAAGGTATGCATTCTTCTTATTTTCGGGCAAAAAGGCAGAAATTCCCCCTATTTTAGAGCAAAATTGCAGAAATTCCCCTAATTGTGGGGCAAAAAAACAGAAATTCCCTATATGTTGGGGCAAAAAGATAGAAATTCTCCATATTTTGGGGCAAAACTCAGAAATTCCACTTATTTTGGGGCAAAATTCCAAAAATTTCCCTTATTTTGGGGCAAAATTGCAGAAATTTCACTTATTTAGGGGCAAAATTGCAGAAATTTCACTTATTTCAGGGGAAAAAGACATAAATTTTTTTTATTTTGGTACAAAATTGCAAAAATTTTTCTTATTTTGGGCAAAAAGGCAGAAATTTCCCATATTTTGAGGCAAAAATGCAGAAATTTCACTTATTTCAGGGTAATAAGTCAGAAATTTTCCTTACTTTGGGGCAAAAAAGACAGAAATTCCCTTTGTTTTGGTGGAAAAAGACAGAAATTCCACTTATTTAGAGGCAAAAATGCAGAAATTCCCCTTATTTTGGAGCAAAAATGAAGAAATTTCCTTTTTTTATGGCAAAAAGGTATGCATTCTTCTTATTTTCGGGCAAAAAGGCAGAAATTCCCTTTGTTTTGGGGGAAAAAGACAGAAATTCCACTTATTTAGAGGTAAAAAAGCAGAAATTCCCCATATTTTGGAGCAAAATTGCAGAAATTCCCCTAATTGTGGGGCAAAAAGGCAGAAATTCCCTATATGTTAGGGCAAAACGACAGAAATTCTCCTCATTTGGGGGCAAAATTCAGAAATTCCATTTATTTTGGGGCAAAATTCCCCAAATTCCCCTTATTTTGGGGCAAAATTGAAGAAATTTCACTTTTTTCAGGGAAAAAAGGCCGAAATTTTCCGTTTTTAGGGGCAAAAAGTCAGAAATTCCTAATATTTTGAGGCAAAAATGCAGAAATTCCTCTTATTTTGAGGTAAAAAGGCTGAAATTCCCCTTATTTGGGGGCAAAAATGCAGAAATTTCTCTTATACTGGGGCAAAATTGCAGAAATTTCACTTATTTCAGGGTAATAATTCAGAAATTTTCCTTATTTTGGGGCAAAAAATACAGAAATTCCATTTGTATGGGTGGAAAAAGACAGAAATTCCATTTATTTAGAGGCAAAAAAGCAGAAATTCCCCTTATTTTGGAGCAAAATTGCAGAAATTTCCCTTTTTATAGCCAAAAGGTATGCATTCTTCTTATTTTCAGGCAAAAAGGCAGAAATTCCCCGTATTTTGGAGTAAAATTGCAGAAATTCCCTATATGTTGGGGCAAAAAGACAGAAATTCTCCTTATTTTGGGGCAAAACTCAGAAATTCCACTTATTTTGGAACAAAATTTCAGAAATTTCCCTTATTTTTGGCCAAAATTGCAGAAATTTCACTTATTTTGGGGCAAAATTGCAGAAATTTCACTTATTTCAGGGAAAAAAAGCAGAAATTTTCTTATTTTGGAGCAAAAAGGCAGAAATTTCCCATATTTTGAGGCAAAAATGCAGAAATTCCCCTTATTTTGAGGTAAAAAGGCTGAAATTCCCCTTATTTGGGGGCAAAAAGGCAGAAATTTCCCATATTTTGGGGCAAAATTGCAGAAATTTCACTTATTTCAGGGTACTAAGTCAGAAATTTTTCTTACTTTGGGGCAAAAAAGACAGAAATTCCCTTTGTTTTCAGGGAAAAAGACAAAAATTCCACTTATTTAGAGGCAAAAATGCAGAAATTCCCCTTATTTTGGAGCAAAAATGAAGAAATTTCCCTTTTTTATGGCAAAAAGGTATGCATTCTTCTTATTTTCGGGCAAAAAGGCAGAAATTCCCCCTATTTTAGAGCAAAATTGCAGAAATTCCCCTAATTGTGGGGCAAAAAGGCAGAAATTCCCTATATGTTGGGGCAAAATACAGAAATTCTCCTTATTTTGGTGAAAAACTCAGAAATTCCACTTATTTTGGGGCAAAATTGCAGAAATTTCCCTTATTTTGGGGCAAAATTGCAGAAATTTCACTTATTTTGGGGCAAAATTGCAGAAATTTCACTTTTTTCAGGGTAATAAGTCAGAAATTTTCCTTATTTTGGGGCAAAAAAGACAGAAATTCCCTATGTTCTGGGGGAAAAAGACAGTAATTCCACTTTTTTGGAGGAAAAAAGCAGAAATTCCTTTTATTTTGGAGTAAAAATGAAGAAATTTCTTTTTTTTGTGGCAAAAGGTATACATTCCCTTTATTTTCGGGCAAAAAGGCAGAAATTCCCCGTATTTTGGAGCAAACTTGCAGATATTCCCCTAATTGTGAGGCAAAAAGGCAGAAATTCCCTATATGTTGGGGCAAAAAGACAGAAATTCTCCTTATTTTGGGGCAAAACTCAGAAATTCCACTTATTTTGGGGCAAAATTCCAGAAATTTCCCTTATTTTGGGGCAAAATTGCAGAAATTTCACTTATTTTCAGGCAAAATTACATAAATTTCACTTATTTCAGAAAAAAAGCAGAATTTTCTTATTTTGGTGCAAAAAGGCAGAAATTTCTTTTATTTTGTTACAAAATTGCAGAAATTTTTCTTATTTTGGGGCAAAAATGCAGAAATTCCTCTTATTTTGAGGTAAAAAGGCTGAAATTCCCCTTATTTGGGGGCAAAAGGGCAGAAATTTCCCTTATTTTGAGGCAAAATTGCAGAAATTTCACTTATTTCAGAGAAAAAAAGCAAAAACTTTTCTTATTTTAGGGCAAAATGCAGAAATTCCCATTATTTTGGGGCAAAAGGCAGAAATTCACCTTATTTTGTGGTAAAATTTCAGACATTTCACATATTTCAGGGCAAAAAGGTAGAAATTCCCCTTATTTGTGGGCAAAAAGGCAGAAATTCCCCTTATTTTGGGATAAAATTGCAGAAATGTCCCTTGTTTGGGGGCAAAAAGGCAGAAAATCCCCTTAATTTTTGGCAAAAAAGCAGAAATTTCCCGTATTTTGGAGCAAAATTGCAGAAATTCCCCTAATATTGGGGCAAAAATGCAGAAATTCCTATTATTTGGGGCAAATCGGCAGAAGTTCCCCTTATTTTCGGAAAAAGAGGCAGAAATTCCCTGTATTTTGAAGCAAAATTGCAGAAACTCCCCTAATTTTGGGGCAAAAAGGCATAAATTTCTCATATTTTGGGGCAAAAATGCAGAAATTTTTCTTATTTTGAGGTAAAAAGGCTGAAATTCCCCTTATTTGGGGGCAAAAAAGAAGAATTTCTCTTATTTTGGGGCAAAATTGCAGAAATTTCACTTATTTCAGAGTAATAAGTCAGAAATTTTCGTTATTTTGGGGCAAAAAAAACAGAAATTCCCTTTGTTTTGGGGGGAAAAGACAGAAATTCCACTTTTTTAGAGGCAAAAAAGCAGAAATAACTTTTATTTTGGAGTAAAAATGTAGAAATTTCCCTTTTTTATGGCAAAAAGGTATGCATTCTTCTTATTTTCGGGGAAAAAGGCAGAAATTCCCCGTATTTTCGAGCAAAATTGCAAAAATTCCCCTAATTTTAGGGCAAAAAGGCAGAAATTCCCTATATGTTGGGGCATAAAGACAGAAATTCTCCTTATTTTGGGGCAAAACTCAGAAATTCCACTTATTTTGGAGCAAAATTCTAGAAATTTTTCTTATTTTAAAGCAAAATTGCAGAAATTTCACTTATTTTGGGGTAAAATTGCAGAAATTTCACTTATTTCAGGGAAAAAAGGCAGAAATTTTTCTTATTTTGGGGCAAAAAGGAAAAATTTCCTAATATTTTGTGGCAAAAATGCCGAAATTCCCCTTATTTTGAGGTAAAAAAAGCTGAAATTTCCCTTATTTGGGGGCAAAAAGGCAGAAATTTCCCTTATTTTGGGGCAAAATTGCAGAAATTTCACTTATTTCAGGGTAATAAGTCAGAAATTTTCCTTATTTTGGGGCCAAAAGGACAGAAATTCCCTTTGTTTTGGGGGAAAAAGACAGAAATTCCACTTATTTAGAGGCAAAAAAGCAGAAATTCCCCTTATTTTGGAGCAAAAATGAAGAAATTTCCCTTTTTTATGGCAAAAAGGTATGCATTCTTCTTATTTTCGGGCAAAAAGACAGAAATTCCCCGTATTTTGAAGCAAAATTGCAGAAATTCCCCTAATTGTGGGGCAAAAAAACAGAAATTCCCTATATGTTGGGGCAAAAAGACAGAAATTCTCCTTATTTTGGGGTAAAACTCAGAAATTCCACTTATTTTGGGGGCAAAATTCCAGAAATTTCCCTTATTTTGGGGCAAAATTGCAGAAATTTTACTTATTTTGGGGCAAAATTGCAGAAATTTCACTTATTTCAGAAAAATAAGCAGAATTTATTTATTTTGGTGCAAAAAGGCAGAAATTTCTTTTATTTTGGTACAAATTGCAGAAATTTTTCTTATTTTGGGGCAAAAAGGCAGAAATCTTCATATTTTGGGGCAAAAATGCAGAAATTCCTCTTATTTTGAGGTAAAAAGGCTGAAATTTCCCTTATTTGGGGGCAAAAAGGAAGAAATTTCCCATATTTTGAGGCAAAATTGCAGAAATTTCACTTATTTCAGGATAATAAGTCAGAAATTTTCGTTATTTTGGGGCAAAAGAGACAGAAATTTCCTTTGTTTTGGGGGAAAAAAACAGAAATTCCACTTTTTTAGAGGCAAAAAAAGCAGAAATTCCTTTTATTTTGGAGTAAAAATGAAGAAATTTCCCTTTTTTGTGGCAAAATGTATACATTCCACTTATTTTTGGGCTAAAAAGCAGAAATTACCCGTATTTTGGAGCAAAATTGCAGAAATTCCCCTAATTGTGGGGCAAGAAGGGAGAAATTCCCTATATGTTGGGGCAAAAAGAAACAAATTCTCCTTATTTTGGGTCAAAACTCAGAAATTCTACTGATATTGGGGCAAAATTCCAGAAATTTCCCTTATTTTGGGGCAAAATTGCAGAAATTTCACTTTTTTTTGGGCAAAATTGCAGAAATTTCACTTATTTCAGAAAAAAAAGCAGAAATTTTCTTATTTTGGTGCAAAAGGGCAGAAATTTCTTTTATTTTGGTACAAAATTGCAGAAATTTTTCTTATTTTGGGGCAAAAAGGCAGAAATCTCCCATATTTTGGGGCAAAAATGCAGAAATTTCTCTTATTTTGAGGTAAAAAGGATGAAATTCCCCTTATTTGGGGGCAAAAAGGCAGAAATTTCCCTTATTTTGGGGCAAAATTGCAGAAATTTCACGTATTTCAGGCTAATAAGTCAGAAATTTTCCTTATTTTGGGGCAAAAAAGACAGAAATTTCCTTTGTTTTGGGGGATAAAGACAGAAATACCACTTATTTAGAGGCAAAAAAACAGAAATTCCCCTTATTTTGGAGCAAAACTGAAGAAATTTCTATTTTTTATGGCAAAAGGGTATGCATTCTTCTTATTTTCGGGCAAAAAGGCAGAAATTCCCCGTATTTTGGAGCAAAATTGCAGAAATTCTCCTAATTGTGGGGCAAGAAGGGGGAAATTCCCTATATGTTGGGGCAAAAAGACAGAAATTCTCCTTATTTTGGGGCAAAACTCAGAAATTCCACTTATTTTGGGGCAAAATTCCAGAAATTTCCCTTATTTTGTGGCAAAATTGCAGAAATTTCCTTTACATTGGGGCAAAATTGCAGAAATTTCCCTTATTTTGGGGCAAAATTGCAGAAATTTCACTTATTTCATGGTAAAAAGGCAGAAATTTTCCTCATTTTGGGGCAAAAAGGCAGAGATTCCAAATATTTTGTGGTAAAATTGCAAAAATTCCCCTTATTTTGAGGTAAAAAGGCAGAAATTCCCCTTATTTGGGGGCAAAAAGCAGAAATTTCCCTTATTCTGGGACAAAATTGCAGAAATTTCACTTATTTCAGGGTAATAAGTCAGAAATTTTCCTTATTTGGGGCAAAAAAGACAGAAATTCCTTTTGTTTTGGGGGAAAAATTCAGAAATTCCACTTATTTAGAAACAAAAAAGCAGAAATTCCCCTTATTTTGGAGCAAAAATGAAGAAATTTTTTTTTTGTGGCAAAAGGTATGCATTCTTCTTATTTTCAGGCTAAAAAGCAGAAATTCCCCGTATTTTGGAGCAAAATTGCAGAAATTCCCCTAATTGTGGGACAAAAAGGCAGAAATTTGCTATATGTTGGGGCAAAAAGACAGAAATTCTTTTTATTTTGGGGCAAAACTCAGAAATTCCACTTATTTTGGGACAAAATTCCAGAAATTTCACTTATTTTGGGGCAAAATTGCAGAAATTTCACTTATTTTGGCAAAATTGCAGAAATTTCAATTATTTCAGAAAAAAAGCAGAAATTTTCTTATTTTGGTGCAAAAAGGCAGAAATTTCTTTTATTTTGGTACAAAATTGCAGAAATTTTTCTTATTTGGGGGCAAAAAGCAGAAATCCCCTATATTTTGGGGCAAAAATGCATAAATTCCTCTTATTTTGAGGTAAAAAGGCTGAAATTTCCCTTATTTGGGGGCAAAAAGACAGAAATTTCCCTTATTTTGAGGCAAAATTGCAGAAATTTCACTTATTTCAGGGTAATAAGTCAGAAATTTTTCTTACTTTGGGGCAAAAAACAGAAATTCCCTTTGTTTTGGGGGAAAAAGACAGAAATTCCACTTATTTAGAGGCAAAAAAGCAGAAATTCTTCTTTATTGGAGCAAAAATGAAGAAATTTATCTTTTTTTGTGGCAAAAGGTATACATTCCGCTTATTTTCGGGCTAAAAAGCAGAAATTCCCCGTATTTTGTATCAAAATTGCAGAAATTCCCCTTATTTTGGAGCAAAAATAAAGAAATTTCCCTTTTTTATGGTAAAAAGGTATGCATTCTTCTTATTTTCGGGCAAAAAGGCAGAAATTCCCCGTATTTTGGAGCAAAATTGCAGAAATTCCCCTAATTGTGGGGCAAAAAGGCAGAAATTCCCTATATGTTGGGGCAAAAAGACAGAAATTCTCCTTATTTTGGGGCAAAACTCAGAAATTCCACTTATTTTGGTGCAAAATTCCAGAAATTTCCCTTATTTTAGGGCAAAATTGCAGAAATTTCACTTATTTTGGGGCAAAATTGCAGAAATTTCACTTATTTCAGAAAAAAAATCAGAATTTATTTATTTTGGTGCAAAAAGGCAGAAATTTCTTTTATTTTGGTACAAAATTGCAGAAATTTTTCTTATTTTGGGGCAAAAAGGCAGAAATCTCCCATATTTTGTGGCAAAAATGCAGAAATTTCTCTTATTTTGAGGTAAAAAGGCTGAAATTCCCCTTATTTGGGGGCAAAAAGGCAGAAATTTCCCTTATTTTGAGGCAAAATTGCAGAAATTTCACTTATTTCAGGGTAATAAGTCAGAAATTTTCTTTATTTTGGGGCAAAAAATACAGAAATTCCCTTTGTTTTGGGGGAAAAAGACAGAAATTCCACATTTTTAGAGGCAAAAAAGCAGAAATTCCTTTTATTTTGGAGTAAAAATGAAGAAATTTCCCTTTTTTGTGGCAAAATGTATACATTCCACTTATTTTTGGGCTAAAAAGCAGAAATTACCCGTATTTTGGAGCAAAATTGCAGAAATTCCCCTAATTGTGGGGCAAAAAGGCAGAAATTCCCTATATGTTGGGGAAAAAGACAGAAATTCTCCTTATTTTGGGGCAAAACTCAGAAATTCCACTTATTTTGGGGCAAAATTCCAGAAATTTCCCTTATTTTGTGGCAAAATTGCCGAAATTTCACTTATTTTGGGGCAAAATTGCAGAAATTTCACTTATTTCATGGTAAAAAGGCAGAAATTTTCCTCATTTTGGGGCAAAAAGGCAGAGATTCCAAATATTTTGTGGTAAAATTGCAAAAATTCCCCTTATTTTGAAGTAAAAAGGCAGAAATTCCCCTTATTTGGGGGCAAAAAGCAGAAATTTCCCTTATTCTGGGACAAAATTGCAGAAATTTCACTTATTTCAGGGTAATAAGTCAGAAATTTTCCTTATTTGGGGCAAAAAAGACAGAAATTCCTTTTGTTTTGGGGGAAAAAGTCAGAAATTCCACTTATTTAGAAGCAAAAAAGCAGAAATTCCCCTTATTTTGGAGCAAAAATGAAGAAATTTCCTTTTTTTTGTGGCAAAAGGTATGCATTCTTCTTATTTTCAGGCTAAAAAGCAGAAATTCCCCGTATTTTGGAGCAAAATTGCAGAAATTCCCCTAATTGTGGGACAAAAAGGCAGAAATTCCATATATGTTTGGGCAAAAAGACAGAAATTCTCCTTATTTTAGAGCAAAACTCAGAAATTTCACTTATTTTGACGCAAAATTGCAGAAATTTCACTTATTTCAGAAAAAAAAGCAGAAATTTTCTTAATTTGGGGCAAAAAGGCAGAAATTTCTCATATTTTGGGGCAAAAATGCAGAAAATCCCCTTATTTTGAGGTAAAAAGTCTAAAATTCCCCTTATTTGGTTGCAAAAAGCAGAAATTTCCCTTATTTTGGGGCAAAATTGCAGATATTTCATTTATTTCAGGGTAATAAGTCAGAAATTTTCCTTATTTTGGGGCAAAAAAGACACAAATTCTCTATGTTTTGGGGGAAAAAGACAGAAATTCCACTTATTTAGAGGCAAAAAAGCAGAAATTCCCCTTATTTTGGAGCGAAAATGAAGAAATTTCCCTTTTTTATGGCAAAAAGTTATGCATTCTTCTTATTTTCGGGCAAAAAGACAGAAATTCCCCGTATTTTTTAGCAAAATTGCAGAAATTCCCCTAATTGTGGGGCAAAAAGGCAGAAATTCCCTATGTGTTGGGGCAAAAAGACAGAAATTCTACTTATTTTGGGGCAAAACTCAGAAATTCCACTTATTTTGGGGCAAAATTCCAAAAATTTCCCTTATTTTGGGGCAAAATTGCAGAAATTTCACTTATTTTGGGGCAAAATTGCAGAAATTTCACTTATTTCAGGGAAAAAAAGACAGAAATTTCTTTTATTTTGGTACAAAATTGCAGAAATTTTTTTTATTTTTTGCAAATGCAGAAATTTCCCATATTTTGGGGCAAAAATGCAGAAATTCCCCTTATTTTGAGGTAAAAATGCTGAAATTCCCCTTATTTTGGGGCAAAAAGCAGACATTTCCCTTATTTTGGGCAAAAATTGCAGAAATTTCACTTATTTTGAGTCAAAAAGGCAGAAAATCCAATTATTTTGGGGTAAAAATGAAGAAATTCCCCTTGTTTTGAGGTAAAAAGGCTGAAATTCCCATTTTTTGGAGGCAAAAAGGCAGAAATTTCCCGTATTTTGGGGCAAAATTGCAGAAATTCCTCTAATTTTGGGGCAAAAACGCAGAACTTCCCCTTATTTTGGGGTAAAACTGCAGAAATTTCACTTATTTCGCGGCAAAATGGCAGAAATTCACTTCATTTTCGGCGAAAAGGGAGAAAATTCCCATATTTTGGAGCAAAATTGCAGAAATTCACCTAATTTTGGGGTAAAAGATGCAGTAATTTTCTTTATTTTAAGTCAAAAAGGCAGAAATTCCCCTTATTTTGTGGCAAAAATCAGAAATTCCCCTTATTTTAGAAAAAATTGCAGAAATTTCCTTTATTATGGGGAAAAATTGCAGAAATTTCTTTTATTGTAAGGCAAAATTGCAGAAATTTCATTTATTTCAGAGAAAAAAACAAAAATTTTTTTTATTTTAGGGCAAAATGCAGAAATTTCCATTATTTTGGGGATCAAAGACAGAAATTCACCTTCTTTTGGGGTAAAATTTCAAACATTTCACATATTTCAGGGCAAAAAGGCAGAAATTCCCCTTATTTGGGGGTAAAAAGGCAGAAATTCTTCATATTTTGGGTTAAAATTGCAGAAATTTCCCTTGTTTGGGGGCAAAAAGGCAGAAAATCCCCTTAATTTTGGGCAAAAAGGCAGAAATTCCCCGTATTTTGGAGCAAAATTGCAGAAATTCCCCTAATTGTGGGGCAAAAAGGCAGAAATTCCCGATATGTTGGGGCAAAGAGACAGAAATTCTCCTTATTTTCGGGCAAAACTCAGAAATTCCATTTATTTTGGGGCAAAATTCCAGAAATTTCCCTTATTTTGGGGCAAAATTGCAGAAATTTCACTTATTTCAGGGCAAAATTCAAAAATTGCTTTTATTTTGGGGCAAAAAGACAGAAATTCCGTTTACTTTTGGGTAAAAAGGCAGAAATTTCACTTATTTTGAGGTAAGAAGGCAGAAATTCCTCTTATTTTGCAGCAAAAATGAAGAAATTTCCCTTTTTTGTGGCAAAAGGTATACATTCCCCTTATTTTCGGGCAAAAAAGCAGAAATTCCCCGTATTTTGGAGCACAATTGCAGAAAATCCCCTAATTGTGGGGCAAAAAGGCAGAAATTCCCATTATTTTGATGGCAAAAAGGCAGGAATTCACCTTATTTTGGGCTAAAATTGCAGAAATTTCACATATTTCAGGGCAAAAAGGCAGAAATTTCCCTTCATTTGGGGCAAAAATGAAGAAATTTCCCTTTTTTATGGCAAAAAGGTATGCATTCCCCTTATTTTCGGCAAAAAGGCAGAAATTCCCCGTATTTTGGAGCAAAATTGCAGAAATTCCCCTAATTGTGGGGCAAAAAGGCAGAAATTCTCTTTATTTTGGGGCAAAACTCAGAAATTCCACTTATTATGGGGCAAAATTCCAGAAATTTCCCTTATTTTGGGGCAAAATTGCAGAAATTTCACTTATTTTGGGGCAAAATTGCAGAAATTTCACTTATTTCAGGTAAAAATGGCAGAAATTTTTCTTATTTTGGGGCAAAAAGGCAAAATTTCCTAATATTTTGTGGCAAAAATGCAGAAATTCCCCTTATTTTGAGGTAAAAAGGCTTAAATTCCCCTTATTTGGGGGCAAAAAGGCAGAAATTTTTCTTATTTTGGGGCAAAATTGCAGACATTTCACTTATTTCAGGGTAATAAGTCAGAAATTTTCCTTATTTTGGGGCAAAAAAGACAGAAATTCCCTTTGTTTTGGGGGGAAAATACAGAAATTCCACTTCTTTGAAGGCAAAAAGGCAGAAATTCCCCTTATTTTGGAGCAAAAATGAAGAAATTCCCCTAATTGTTGGGCAAAAAGGCAGAAATTCCCTATATGTTGGGGCAAAAAGACAGAAATTCTCCTTATTTTGGGGCAAAACTCAGAAATTCCACTTATTTTGGGGTAAAATATCAGGAATTTACCTTATTTTGGGGCAAAATTGCAGAAATTTCCCTTATTTGGGGCAAAATAGCAGAAATTTCACTTATTTTCAGGTAAAAAGGCTGAAATATCCTTTATTTTGGGGCAAAAAGGAAGAAATTCCCCTTATTTTGGGGCAAAATTGCCGAAATTTTCCTTATTTTGAAGCAAAAAGGCTGAAATTTTTATTTTGAGGTAAAATGCTGAAATTCCCCATATTTTGGGGAAAAAGGCAAAACTTCTTCTTATTTTGGGACAAAGAGGCACAAATTTCCCTTATTTTCGGGCAAAATTGCAGAAATTTCATTTATTTCAGGGCAAAAAGTCAGAAATTCCTTTTATTTTGGGGCAAAGAGCAGAAATTTCTTTTATTATGGTACAAAATTGAAGAAATTTTTCTTATTATGAAACAAAAAGGCAGAAAATTCCCCTTATTTTGAGGCAAAAAGCAGAAATTATTCTTATATTGAGGTAAAATGCAGAAATTCTTTTTATTTTGGGGCTAAAAGGCAGAAATTCCCTGTATTTTGAAGCAAAATTGCAGAAATTCTCATAATTTTTGGGCAAAAAGGCAGAAATTCCCCTTATTTTGGGGCAAAAATACAGAAAATCTCCTTTATCGGGAGCAAACAGTCAGAAATTCCCCTTATTTTGGGGCAAAATTGCAGAAATTTCCTTTACATTGGGGCAAAATTGCAGAAATTTCCCTTATTTTGGGGCAAATTTGCAGAAATTTCCCTTATTTTGGGGCAAAATTGCAGAAATTTCCCTTATTTTGGGGCAAAATTGCAGAAATTTCACTTATTTCAAGGAAAAAAGGCGGAAATTTTTTTTGGGGGGCAAAAAGGCAGAAATTTCTTTTATTTTGGTACAAAATTGCAGAAATTTTTCTTATTTTGGGGCAAAAAGTCCGAAATTCCCCATATTTTGGGGCAAAAAGGCAGAAATTCCCCTTATTTTTAGGTAAAAAGGCTGAAATTCCCCTTATTTTGGGGCAAAAAGACAGAAATTTCGTTTATTTTGGGGAAAAGGCAGAAATTGCACTTATTTTGAGTCAAAAAGGTGGAAAATCCCCTTATTTTGGGGCAAAAATGAAGAAATTTGCTTTTTTTATGGCAAAAAGGTATACATTCCCTTTATTTTCGGGCAAAAAGGCAGAAATTACCCGTATTTTGGAGCAAAATTGCAGAAATTCCTCTAATTTTTGGGCAAAAAGGCAGAAATTCCCCTTATTTTGGGGTAAAACTGCAGAAATTTCACTTATTTTACGGCAAAAAGTCAGAAATTCCCCTTATTTTCGGCAAAAAAGGCAGAAAATCCCCTTATTTTAGGGCAAAATTGCAGAAATTTCCCTTTTTTGGGGGCAAAAACAGAAATTCCCCTTCTTTTGAGGCAAAATTGCAGAAATTTCCCTTATTATGGGGAAAAATTGCAGAAATTTCCCTTATTTTAGGACAAAATTGCAGAAATTTCACTTATTTCAGAGAAAAAATGCAAAAATTTTTCTTATTTTGGGGCAAAAAGGCAGAAATTCCAATTATTTTGGGGCAAAAAGGCAGAAATTCACCTTATTTTGGGTTAAAATATCAGAAATTTCACATATTTCAGGGCAAAATGGCAGAAATTCCCCTTATTTGGGGGCAATAAGGCAGAAATTTCCCTTCTTTTGGGATAAAATTGCAGAAATTTCCCTTATTTGGGGGCAAAAAGGCAGAAAATCCACTTAATTTCGGGTAAAAAGGCAGAAATTCCTCGTATTTTGAAGCAAAATTGCAGAAACTCCCCTAATTTTGGGGCAAAAAGGCAGAAATTCCCTTTATTTTGGGGCAAAAATAGAGAAATTCTCCTTATTTTGGTGCAAAAATCAGAAATTTCCCTTATTTTGGGGCAAAATTATAGAAATTTCTTTTATTTTGTTACAGACTTGCAGAAATTTTTCTTATTTTGTGGCAAAAAGGCTAAAATTCTACTTATTTTGAGGTAAAATCCTGAAATTCCACATATTTTGGGGCAAAAAGGCAGAAATTCCCCTCATTTGGGGGCAAAAAGGCACATATTTCCCTTATTTTCGGGCATAATTGCAGGAATTTCATTTATTTCAGGGCAAAAAGTCAGAAATTCCTTTTATTTTGGGGCAAAAAGCAGAAATTTCTTTTATTATGGTACAAAATTGAAGAAATTTTTCGTATTTTGAAACAAAAAGGCAGAAAGTTCCCCTTATTTTGAGGCAAAAGGCAGAAATTATTCTTATTTTGAGGTAAAATGCAGAAATTCTTTTTATTTTGGGGCTAAAAGGCAGAAATTCCTCGTATTTTGAAGCAAAATTGCAGAAATTCTCATAATTTTCGGGCAAAAAGGCAGAAATTCTCCCTATTTTGGGGCAAAAAGACACAAAATCTCCTTTTTCGGGAGCAAACAGTCAGAAATTCCCCTTATTTTGGGGCAAAATTGCAGAAATTTCCTTTACATTGGGGCAATATTGCAGAAATTTCCCTTATTTTGAGGCAAAATTGCAGAAATTTCACTTATTTCAGGGAAAAAAGGCGGAATTTTTTTTTGCGGGGAAAAAAGGCAGAAATTTTTTTTATTTTGGTACAAAATTGCAGAAATTTTTATTATTTTGGGGCAAAGAGTCAGAAATTCCCCATATTTTGGTGCAAAAAGGCTGAAATTCCCCTTATGTTGAGGTAAAATCCTGAAATTCCCCATATTTTGGGGCAAAAAGGCAGAAATTCCCCTCATTTGGCGGCAAAAAGGCACAAATTTCCCTTATTTTCAGGCATAATTGCAGGAATTTCATTTATTTCAGGGCAAAAAGTCAGAAATTCCTTTTATTTTGGGGCAAAAAGCAGAAATTTCTTTTATTTTGATACAAAATTGTAGAAATTTTCCTTATTTTGGAACAAAAAGGCAAAAATTACCCATATTTTGGGGAAAAAGGCAGAAATTCTTCTTATTTTGAGGTAAAAAGGCTGAAATTCCCGTTATTTTGGGGCAAAAAGGCAGAAATTCTCTTTACTTTGTGGCAAAAAGGCAGAAATTCCCATTAATTGGGGCAGAAAAGCAGAAATTTTCCTTATTTAAGGGCAATAGGGCAGAAATTCCCTATATTTTGTGGCAAAAATGCAGAAATTCCCCTTATTTAGAGGTAAAATGATGAAATTCCCCTTATTTTCGGCGAAAAGGCAGAAATTCCTATTATTTTGGGGCAAAATTGCAGAAATTTCAATTATTTCAGGGCAAAAAGTCAGAAATTTGCCTTATTTTGGGGCAAAAAGCAGAAATTCCCCTAATTTTGGGGCCAAAAACAGAAATTCCCCTTATTTTGGGGTAAAATTGCAGAAATTTCAAATATTTCAGGGCAAAAAGGCAGAAATTCCACTTTATTTCGGACAATAACGCAGAAATTCCCCGTATTTTAAAGCTAAATTTCCGAAATTCCCCTTATATTGGTGCAGAAATGCAGAAATTCCTTTTATTTTTGTGCAATAAGGCAGATTTCCCCGTATTTTGAAGCAAAATTGCACATATTCCCCTAATTTTGAGGGAAAATGCAGAAATTCACATTATTTTGGAACAAAAAGACAGAACTTCTCCTTATTTCAGTACAAGAAGTGAGAAATTCCCCTTATTTTGGGGCAAAATTGCAGAAATTTCACTTATTTCAGAGAAAAAGCAAAGAAATTTCTCTTATTTTTGGGAAAAAGGCAGAAATTTCTTTTATTTTGGTACAAAATTGCAGAAATTTTCTTTATTTTGGGGAAAATGAAGAAATTCCCCATATTTTTGGGCAAAAAGGCAGAGTAACCCTTATTTTGAGGCAAAAAGACAGAAATTCCCTTTCTTTTGTGGCAAAAAGGCAGAAATTTCCCTTATTTTGGGGCAAAATTGCAGAAATTTCACCTATTTCAGGGAAATATTCAAAAATTCCTTTTATTTTGGAACAAAAAGAGAGAAATTCCGTTTATTTTTGGGTAAAAAGGCAGAAATTTCAGTTATTTTGAGGTAAGAAGGCAGAAATGCCTCTTATTTTGCGGCAAAAATGAAGAAATTTCCCTTTTTTGTGGCAAAAGGTATACATTCCCCTTATTTTTGGGCAAAAAGGCAGAAATTCCCCGTATTTTGGAGCACAATTGCAGAAAATCCCCAAATTGTGGGGCAAAAAGGCAGAAATTCCCTATATGTTGGGGCAAAAAGACAAAAATTCTCCTTATTTTGGGACAAAACTCAGAATTTCCACTTATTTTGGGGCAAAATTCCAGAAATTTCCCTTATTTTGGGGCAAAATTGCAGAAATTTCACTTATTTTGGGGCAAAATTGCAGAAATTTCCCTTATTTCAGGTAAAAATGGCAGAAATTTTTCTTATTTTGGGGCAAAAAGGCAGAAATTCCTAATATTTTGTGGCAAAAATGCAGAAATTCTCCTTATTTTGAGGTAAAAAGGCTGAAATTCCCCTTATTTGGGTGCAAAAAGGCAGAAATTTTTCTTATTTTGGGGCAAAATTGCAGACATTTCACTTATTTCAGGGTAATAAGTCAGAAATTTTCCTTATTTTGGGGCAAAAAAGACAGAAATTCCCCTAATTGTGGGGCAAAAAGGCAGAAATTCCCTATATGTTGGGGCAAAAAGACAGAAATTCTCCTTATTTTGGGGCAAAACTCAAAAATTCCACTTATTTTGGGGCAAAATTGCAGGAATTTACCTTATTTTGGGGCAAAATTGCAGAAATTTTCCTTATTTGGGGCAAAATTGCAGAAATTTCACTTATTTTCAGGTAAAAAGACTGAAATATCCTTTATTTTGGGGCAAAAAGGAAGAAATTCCCCTTATTTTGGGGCAAAATTGCAGAAATTTTTCTTATTTTGGGGCAAAAAGGCTGAAATTCTTCTTATTTTGAGGTAAAATGCTGAAATTCCCCATATTTTGGGGCAAAAGGCAAAAATTCTTCTTATTTTGGGGCAAAAAGGCACAAATTTCCCTTATTTTCGGGCAAAATTGCAGAAATTTCATTTATTTCAGGGCAAAAATTCAGAAATTCTTTTTATTTTGGGGCAAAGAGCAGAAATTTCTTTTATTATGGTACAAAATTGAAGAAATTTTTCTTATTTTGAAACAAAAAGGCAGAAAATTCCCCTTATTTTGAGGCAAAAGGCAGAAACTATTCTTATTTTGTGGTAAAATGCAGAAATTCCCTTTATTTTGGGGCTAGAAAGCAGAAATTCCCCGTATTTTGAAGCAAAATTGCAGAAATTCTCATAATTTTCGGGCAAAAGGCAAAAATTCTCCTTATTTTGGGGCAAAAAGACAGAAAATCTCCTTTTTTGGGAGCAAACAGTCAGAAATTTTCCTTATTTTGGGGCAAAATTGCAGAAATTTCCTTTACATTGGGGCAAAATTGCAGAAATTTCCATATTTTGGGGCAAAATTGCAGAAATTTCACTTATTTCAGGGAAAAAAGGCGAAAATTTTTTTTGGGGGGCAAAAAGGCAGAAATTTTTTTTATTTTGGTACAAAATTGCAGAAATTTTTCTTATTTTGGGGCAAAAAGTCAAAAATTCCTCATATTTTGGGGCAAAAAGGCAGAAATTCCCCTTATTTTGAGGAAAAAAGGCTGTAATTCCCCTTATTTTGGGGCAAAAAGACAGAAATTTCGTTTATTTTGGGGAAAAGGCAGAAATTGCACTTATTTTGAGTCAAAAAGGTGGAAAATCCCCTTATTTTGGGGCAAAAATGAAGAAATTTGATTTTTTTATGGCAAAAAGGTATACATTCCCTTTATTTTTGGGCAAAATGGCACAAATTCCCCGTATTTTGGAGCAACATTGCAGAAATTCCCCTAATTTTTGGGCAAAAAGGCAGAAATTCCCCTTATTTTGGGGTAAAACTGCAGAAATTTAACTTTTTTGCGGCAAAATGTCAGAAATTCCCCTTATTTTCGGCAAAAAAAGCAGATAATCCCCTTATTTTAGGGAAAAATTGAAGAAATTTCTCTTATTTTGGGGCAAAATTGCAGAAATTTCACTTATTTCGCGGCAAAATGTCAGAAATTCCCCTTATTTTCGGCAAATAGGCAGAAAATTCCCGTATTTTGGAGAATAAATTGCAGAAATTCACCTAATTTTAGGGTAAAAAAATACAGTAATTTTCTTTATTTTTGGGCAAAAAGGCAGAAATTCTCCTTATTTTAGGGCAAAAAGGCAGAAATTCTTATTATAGGGCAAAATTGCAGAAATTTTCCTTATTTGGGGGCAAAAAACAGAAATTCCCCTTATTTTGGGGCAAAATTGAAGAAATTTCCCTTATTATGGGGAAAAATTGCAGAAATTTCCCTTATTTTAGGGCAAAATTGCAGAAATTTCACTTATTTCAGAGAAAAAAAGCAAAATTTTTCTTATTTTGGGGCAAAAAGGCAGAAATTCCCATTATTTTGGGGCAAAAAGGCAGAAATTCACCTTATTTTGGGGTAAAATTGCAGAAATTTCACATATTTCAGGGCAAAAAGACAGAAATTCCCCTTATTTTAAGGCAGAAAGGCAGAAATTCCCCTTATTTTGGAATAAAGTTGCAGAAATTTTTTTTCTTTAGGGGCAAAAAGGCAGAAAATCCACTTAATTTCGGGTAAAAAAGCAGAAATTTTTCTTATTTTGGAGCAAAATTGCAGAAACTCCCTTAATTTTGGGGCATAAAGGCAGAAATTCCCTTTATTTTGGGGCAAAAATAGAGAAATTCTCATTATTTTGGGGCAAAAATCAGAAATTTCCCTTATTTCGGGTCAAAATTTTAGAAATTTCTTTTATATTGTTACAGACTTGCAGAAATTTTTCTTATTTTGTGGCAAAAAGGTAGAAATTTCCCATATTTTGGTGCAAAAAGCCTAAAATTTCCTTTATTATGAGGTAAAATCCTGAAATTCCCCATATTTTGGGGCAAAAAGGCAGAAATTCCCCTCATTTGGAGGCAAAAATACACAAATTTCCCTTATTTTCGGGCATAATTGCAGGAATTTCATTTATTTCAGGGCAAAAAGTCAGAAATTCCTTTTATTTTGGGGCAAAAAGCAGAAATTTCTTTTATTTTGATACAAAATTGTAGAAATTTTCCTTATTTTGGAACAAAAAGGCAAAAATTACCCATATTTTGGGGAAAAAGGCAGAAATTCCCCTTATTTTGAGGTAAAAAGGCTGAAATTCCCGTTATTTTGGGGTAAAAAGGCAGAAATTCCCTTTACTTTGTGGCAAAAAGGCAGAAATTCCCGTTAATTGGGGCAGAAAAGCAGAAATTTTCCTTATTTAAGGGCAATAGGGCAGATATTCCCCATATTTTGTGGCAAAAAGGCAGAAATTCCCCTTATTTGGAGGTAAAATGATGAAATTCCCCTTTTTTTTCGGCAAAAAGGCAGAAATTCCTATTATTTTGGGGCAAAATTGCAGAAATTTCCTT
Source organism: Micromys minutus (assembly GCF_963924665.1). NCBI lineage: Eukaryota > Metazoa > Chordata > Mammalia > Rodentia > Muridae > Micromys > Micromys minutus. Next base: position 742,317 of record NW_027667840.1, on the reverse strand, counting down.
TATTTTGGGGCAAAATTGCAGAAATTTCCCTTATTTTGGGGCAAAATTGCAGAAATTTCACTTATTTCAGGGAAAAAGCACAGAAATTTCTCTTATTTTGGGGCAAAAATGCAGAAATTTCTTTTATTTTGGTACAAAATTGCAGAAATTTTCTTTATTTTGGGGCAAAAATGAAGAAATTCCCCATATTTTGGGGCAAAAAGGAAGAGATTCCCCTTATCATGAGGTAAAATGCTGAAATATCCCTTATTTTGGGGCAAAAAGACAGAAATTCCCTTTATTTTGTGGCAAAAAGGCAAAAATTTCCCTTATTTTGGGGCAAAATTGCAGAAATTTCACTTATTTCAGGGCAAAATTCAAAAATTCCTTTTATTTTTGGGCAAAAAGAGAAATTTTGTTTATTTTTGGGTAAAAAGGCAGAAATTTCACTTATTGTGAGGTAAGAAGGCAGAAATTCCTCTTATTTTGGGGCAAAAATGAAGAAATTTCCCTTTTTTTGTGGCAAAAGGTATATATTCTCCTTATTTTCGGGCAAAAAAGCAGAAATATCCCGATTTTGGAGCACAATTGCAGAAAATCCCCTAATTGTGGGGCAAAAAGGCAGAAATTCCCTATATGTTGGGGCAAAAAGACAGAAATTCTCCTTATTTTGGGGCAAAACTCAGAAATTCCACTTATTTTGGGGCAAAATTCCAGAAATTTCCCTTATTTTGGGGCAAATTTGCAGAAATTTCACTTATATCAGATAAAAAAAGGCAGAAATTTTTCTTATTTTGGGGCAAAAAGGCAGAAATTCCTAATATTTTGTGGCAAAAATGCAGAAATTCCCTTTATTTTGAGGTAAAAAGGCTGAAATTCCCCTTATTTGGGGGCAAAAAGGCAGAAATTTCCCTTATTTAGGGGCAAAATTGCAGAAATTTCACTTATTTCAGGGCAAAATTCAAAAATTCCTTTTATTTTGGGGCTAAAAGTCAGAAATTCCGTTTATTTTTGGGTAAAAAGGCAGAAATTTCACTTATTTTGAGGTAAGAAGGCAGAAATTCCTCTTATTTTGGGGCAAAAATGAAGAAATTTCCCTTTTTTGTGGCAAAAGGTATATATTCCCATTATTTTCGGGCAAAAAAGCAGAAATATCCCGTTTTTTGGAGCACAATTGCAGAAAATCCCCTAATTGTGGGGCAAAAAGGCAGAAATTCCCTATATGTTGGGGCAAAAAGACAGAAATTCTCCTTATTTTGGGGCAAAACTCAGAAATTCCACTTATTTTGGGGCAAAATTCCAGAAATTTCCCTTATTTTGGGGCAAAATTGCAGAAATTTTACTTATTTTGGGGCAAAATTGCAGAAATTTCACTTATTTCAGGTAAAAATGGCAGAAATTTTTCTTATTTTGGGGCAAAAAGGAGAAATTCCTAATATTTTGTGGCAAAAATGCAGAAATTCCCCTTATTTTGAGGTAAAAAGGCTGAAATTCCCCTTATTTGGGGGCAAAAAGGCAGAAATTTCCCTTATTTTGGGCCAAAATTGCAAACATTTCACTTATTTCAGGGTAATAAGTCAGAAATTTTCCTTATTTTGGGACAAAAAACACAGAAATTCCCTTTGTTTTGGAAGGAAAATACAGAAATTCCACTTCTTTAGAGGCAAAAAGGCAGAAATTCCCCTTATTTTGAAGCAAAAATGAAGAAATTCCCCTAATTGTTGGGCAAAAAGGCAGAAATTCCCTATATGTTGGGGCAAAAAGACAGAAATTCTTCTTATTTTGGGACAAAACTCAGAAATTCCACTTATTTTGGGGCAAAATTGCAGGAATTTACCTTATTTTGAGGCAAAATTGCAGAAATTTCCCTTATTTGGGGCAAAATTGCAGAAATTTCACTTATTTTCAGGTAAAAAGGCTGAAATATCCTTTATTTTGGGGCAAAAAGGAAGAAATTCCCCTTATTTTGGGGCAAAATTGCAGAAATTTTCCTTATTTTGGGGCAAAAAGGCTGAAATTCTTATTTTGAGGTAAAATGCTGAAATTCCCCATATTTTGGGGCAAAAGGCAAAACTTCTTCTTATTTTGGGGCAAAGAGGCACAAATTTCTCTTATTTTCGGGCAAAATTGCAGAAATTTCATTTATTTCAGGGCAAAAAGTCAGAAATTCCTTTTATTTTGGGGCAAAGAGCAGAAATTTCTTTTATTATGGTACAAAATTGAAGAAATTTATCTTATTTTGAAACAAAAAGGCAGAAAATTCCCCTTATTTTGAGGCAAAAGGCAGAAATTATTCTCAATTTGAGGTAAAATGCAGAAATTCCCTTTATTTTGGGGCTAAAAAACAGAAATTCCCTGTATTTTGAAGCAAAATTGCAGAAATTCTCATAATTTTTGGGCAAAAAGGCAGAAATTCTCCTTATTATGGGGCAAAAAGACAGAAAATCTCCTTTTTCGGGAGCAAACAGTCAGAAATTCCCCTTATTTTGGGGCAAAATTGCAGAAATTTCCTTTACATTGGGGCAAAATTGCAGAAATTTCCCTTATTTTGGGGCAAAACTGAAGAAATTTTCTTTTTTTATGGCAAAAAGGTATGCATTCTTCTTATTTTCGGGCAAAAAGGCAGAAATTCCCCTATTTTGGAGCAAAATTGCAAAAATTCCCCTAATTGTGGGGCAAAAAGGGAGAAATTCCCTATATGTTGTGGCAAAAAGACAGAAATTCTCCTTATTTTGGGGCAAAACTCAGAAATTCCACTTATTTTAGGGCAAAATTCCAGAAATTTCCCTTATTTTGGGGCAAAATTGCAGAAATTTCACTTATTTTGGAGCAAAATTGCAGAAATTTCACTTATTTCAGAAAAAAAGCAGAAATTTTCTTATTTTGGTGCAAAAAGGCAGAAATTTCTTTTATTTTGGTACAAAATTGCATAAATTATTCTTATTTTGGAAGAAAAAGGCAGAAATCTCCCATATTTTGGGGCAAAAATGCAGCAATTCCTCTTATTTTGAGGTAACAAGGCTTAAATTCCCCTTATTTGGGGGGAAAAAGGCAGAAATTTCCCTTATTTTCGAGCAAAATTGCAGAAATTTCACTTATTTCAGGGTAATAAGTCAGAAATTTTCCTTATTTTGGGGCAAAAAAGACAGAAATTCCCTTTGTTTTTGGGGATAAAGACAGAAATTCCACTTATTTAGAGACAAAAAAGCAGAAATTCCCCTTATTTTGGAGCAAAACTGAAGAAATTTCCCTTTTTTATGGCAAAAAGGTATGCATTATTCTTATTTTCGGGCAAAAAGGCAGAAATTCCCCTATTTTGGAGCAACATTGCAGAAATTCCCCTAATTGTGGGGCAAAAAGGGAGAAATTCCCTATATGTTGGGGCAAAAAGACAGAAATTCTCCTTATTTTGGGGCAAAACTCAGAAATTCCACTTATTTTGGTGCAAAATTCCAGAAATTTCCCTTATTTTGGGGCAAAATTGCAGAAATTTCACTTATTTTGGGGCAAAATTGCAGAAATTTAACTTATTTCAGAAAAAAATTCAGAAATTTTCCTATTTTGGTGCAAAAAGGCAGAAATTTCTTTTATTTTGGTACAAAATTGCAGAAATTTTTCTTATTTTGGGGCAAAAAGGCAGAAATCCCCATATTTTGGGGCAAAAAAGCAGAAATTCCTCTTATTTTGAGGTAAAAAGGCTGAAATTTCCCTTATTTGGGGGCAAAAAGGCAGAAATTTTCTTTATTTTGAGGCAAAATTGCAGAAATTTCACTTATTTCAGAGTAATAAGTCAGAAATTTTCCTTTTTTTGGGGCAAAAAACACAGAAATTCCCTTTGTTTTGGGGGAAAAAGACAGAAATTCCACTTTTTTAGAGGCAAAAAAGCAGAAATTCCTTTTATTTTGGAGTAAAAATGAAGAAATTTCCCTTTTTTGGGGCAAAATGTATACATTCCACTTATTTTTGGGCTAAAAAGCTGAAATTCCCTATATGTTAGGGCAAAAAGACAGAAATTCTCCTTATTTTGGGGCAAAACTCAGAAATTCCCCTTATTTTGGGGCAAAATTCCAGAAATTTCCCTTATTTTGGGGCAAAATTGCAGAAATTTCACTTATTTTTGAGCAAAATTGCAGAAATTTCACTTATTTCAGAAAAAAAGCAGAAATTTTCTTATTTTGGTGCAAAAAGGCAGAAATTTCTTTTATTTTGGTACAAAATTGCATAAATTATTCTTATTTTGGAAGAAAAAGGCAGAAATCTCCCATATTTTGGGGCAAAAATGCAGCAATTCCTCTTATTTTGAGGTCACAAGGCTTAAATTCCCCTTATTTGGGGGGAAAAAGGCAGAAATTTCCCTTAATTTCGAACAAAATTGCAGAAATTTCACTTATTTCAGGGTAATAAGTCAGAAATTTTCCTTATTTTGGGGCAAAAAAGACAGAAATTCCCTTTGTTTTTGGGGATAAAGACAGAAATTCCACTTATTTAGAGACAAAAAAGCAGAAATTCCCCTTATTTTGGAGCAAAACTGAAGAAATTTCCCTTTTTTATGGCAAAAAGGTATGCATTATTCTTATTTTCGGGCAAAAAGGCAGAAATTCCCCTATTTTGGAGCAACATTGCAGAAATTCCCCTAATTGTGGGGCAAAAAGGGAGAAATTCCCTATATGTTGGGGCAAAAAGACAGAAATTCTCCTTATTTTGGGGCAAAACTCAGAAATTCCACTTATTTTGGTGCAAAATTCCAGAAATTTCCCTTATTTTGGGGCAAAATTGCAGAAATTTAACTTATTTCAGAAAAAAATTCAGAAATTTTCCTATTTTGGTGCAAAAAGGCAGAAATTTCTTTTATTTTGGTACAAAATTGCAGAAATTTTTCTTATTTTGGGGCAAAAAGGCAGAAATCCCCATATTTTGGGGCAAAAAAGCAGAAATTCCTCTTATTTTGAGGTAAAAAGGCTGAAATTTCCCTTATTTGGGGGCAAAAAGGCAGAAATTTTCTTTATTTTGAGGCAAAATTGCAGAAATTTCACTTATTTCAGAGTAATAAGTCAGAAATTTTCCTTTTTTTGGGGCAAAAAACACAGAAATTCCCTTTGTTTTGGGGGAAAAAGACAGAAATTCCACTTTTTTAGAGGCAAAAAAGCAGAAATTCCTTTTATTTTGGAGTAAAAATGAAGAAATTTCCCTTTTTTGGGGCAAAATGTATACATTCCACTTATTTTTGGGCTAAAAAGCTGAAATTCCCCGTATTTTGGAGCAAAATTGCAGAAATTCCCCTAATTGTGGGGCAAAATGCAGATATTCCCTATATGTTAGGGCAAAAAGACAGAAATTCTCCTTATTTTGGGGCAAAACTCAGAAATTCCCCTTATTTTGGGGCAAAATTCCAGAAATTTCCCTTATTTTGTGGCAAAATTGCCGAAATTTCACTTATTTTGGGGCAAAATTGCAGAAATTTCACTTATTTCATGGTAAAAAGGCAAAAATTTTCCTCATTTTGGGGCAAAAATGAAGAAATTCCAAATATTTTGTGGAAAAAATGCAAAAATTCCCCTTATTTTGTGATAAAAAGGCAGAAATTTCTCTTATTTGGGGGCAAAAAGCAGAAATTTCCCTTATTTGGGGGGAAAATTGAAGAAATTTCACTTATTTCAGGGTAATAAGTCAGAAATTTTCCTTATTTGGGGCAAAAAAGACAGAAATTCCTTTTGTTTTGGAGGAAAAGTCAGAAATTCCACTTATTTAGAAGCAAAAAAGCAAAAATTCCCCTTATTTTGGAGCAAAAATGAAGAATTTTTTTTTTTTTGTGGCAAAAGGTATGCATTCTTCTTATTTTCAGGCTAAAAAGCAGAAATTCCTCGTATTTTGGAGCAAAATTGCAGAAATTCCCCTAATTGTGGGGCAAAAAGACAGAAATTCTTTTTATTTTGGGGCAAAACTCAGAAATTCCACTTATTTTGGGACAAAATTCCAGAAATTTCACTTATTTTGGGGCAAAATTGCAGAAATTTCACTTATTTTGGCAAAATTGCAGAAATTTCAATTATTTCAGAAAAAAGCAGAAATTTTCTTATTTTGGTGCAAAAAGGCAGAAATTTCTTTTATTTTGGTACAAAATTGCAGAAATTTTTCTTATTTGGGGGCAAAAAGCAGAAATCCCCTATATTTTGGGGCAAAAATGCATAAATTCCTCTTATTTTGAGGTAAAAAGGCTGAAATTTCCCTTATTTGGGGGCAAAAAGACAGAAATTTCCCTTATTTTGAGGCAAAATTGCAGAAATTTCACTTATTTCAGGGTAATAAGTCAGAAATTCATCTTACTTTGGGGCAAAAAACAGAAATTCCCTTTGTTTTGGGGGAAAAAGACAGAAATTCCACTTATTTAGAGGCAAAAAAGCAGAAATTCTTCTTTATTGGAGCAAAAATGAAGAAATTTATCTTTTTTTGTGGCAAAAGGTATACATTCCGCTTATTTTCGGGCTAAAAAGCAGAAATTCCCCGTATTTTGGATCAAAATTGCAGAAATTCCCCTTATTTTGGAGCAAAAATAAAGAAATTTCCCTTTTTTATGGCAAAAAGCTATGCATTCTTCTTATTTTCGGGCAAAAAGGCAGAAATTCCCCGTATTTTGGAGCAAAATTGCAGAAATTCCCCTAATTCTGGGGCAAAAAGGCAGAAATTCCCTATATGTTGGGGCAAAAAGACAGAAATTCTCCTTATTTCGGGGCAAAACTCAGAAATTCCACTTATTTTGGGGCAAAATTCCAGAAATTTCCCTTATTTTAGGGCAAAATTGCAGAAATTTCACTTATTTTGGGGCAAAATTGCAGAAATTTCACTTATTTCAGAAAAAAAAGCAGAATTTATTTATTTTGGTGCAAAAAGGCAGAAATTTCTTTTATTTTGGTACAAAATTGCAGAAATTTTTCTTATTTTGGGGCGAAAAGGCAGAAATCTCCCATATTTTGGGGCAAAAATGCAGAAATTTCTCTTATTTTGAGGTAAAAAGGCTGAAATTCCCCTTATTTGGGGGCAAAAAGGCAGAAATTTCCCATATTTTGGGGCAAAATTGCAGAAATTTCACTTATTTCAGGGTAATAAGTCAGAAATTGTTTTTACTTTGGGGCAAAAAAGACAGAAATTCTCTTTGTTTTGGGGGAAAAAGACAGAAATTCCACTTATTTAGAGGCACAAAAGCAGAAATTCCCCTTATTTTGGAGCAAAACTGAAGAAATTTCCCTTTTTTATGGCAAAAAGGTATGCATTCTTCTTACTTTCGGGCAAAAAGGCAGAAATTCCCCGTATTTTGAAGCAAAATTGCAGAAATTCCCCTAATGGTGGGGCAAGAAGGGAGAAATTCCCTATATTTTGGGGCAAAAAGACAGAAATTCTCCTTATTTTGGGGCAAAACTCAGAAATTCCACTTATTTTGGTGCAAAATTCCAGAAATTTCCCTTATTTGGGGGCAAAATTGCAGAAATTTCACTTATTTTGGGGCAAAATTGCAGAAATTTAACTTATTTAAGAAAAAAATTCAGAAATTTTCCTATTTTGGTGCAAAAAGGCAGAAATTTTTTTTATTTTGATACAAAATTGCAGAAATTTTTCTTTTTTTGGGGCAAAAAGGCAGAAATCACTATATATTGGGGCAAAAATGCAGAAATTCCTCTTATTTTGAGGAAAAAAGGCGAAATTTCCCTTATTTGGGGGCAAAAAGGCAGAAATTTCCCTAATTTTGAGGCAAAATTGCAGAAATTTCACTTATTTCAGTGTAATAATTCAGAAATTTTCCTTATTTTGGGGCAAAAAAGACAAAAATTCCCTTTGTTTTGGGGGAAAAAGACAGAAATTCCACTTTTTTAGAGGCAAAAAAGCAGAAATTCCTTTTATTTTGGAGTAAAAATGAAGAAATTTCCCTTTTTTGTGGCAAAAGGTATACATTCCACTTATATTTGGGCTAGAAAGCAGAAATTACCCGTATTTTGGAGCAAAATTGCAGAAATTCCCCTAATTGTGGGGCAAAAAGGCAGAAATTCCCTATATGTTAGGGCAAAAAGACAGAAATTCTCCTTATTTTGGGGCAAAACTCAGAAATTCCACTTATTTTGGGGCAAAATTCCAGAAATTTCCCTAATTTTGTAGCAAAATTGCAGAAATTTCACTTATCTTGGGGCAAAATTGCAGAAATTTCACTTATTTCATAGTAAAAAGGCAGAAATTTTCCTTATTTTTGGGCAAAAATGCAGAGATTCCAAATATTTTGTGGTAAAAATGCAAAAATTCCCCTTATTTTGAGGTAAAAAGGCAGAAATTCCCCTTATTTGGGGGCGAAAAGCAGAAATTTTCCTTATTCTGGGGCAAAATTGCAGAAATTTCACTTATTTCAGGGTAATAAGTCAGAAATTTTCCTTATTTCGGGCAAAAAAGACAGAAATTCCCTTTGTTTTGGGAAAAAAAGACAGAAATTCCACTTATTTAGAAGCAAAAAAGCAGAAATTTCCCTTATTTTGGTGCAAAAATGAAGAAATTTCCCTTTTTTGTGGCAAAAGGTATACATTCCCCTTATTTTCAGGCTAAAAAGCAGAAATTCCCCGTATTTTGGAGCAAAATTGCAGAAATTCCCCTAATTGTGGGGCAAAAAGGCAGAAATTCCCTATATGTTGGGGCAAAAAGACAGAAATTCTCTTTATTTTGGGGCAAAACTCAGAAATTCCACTTATTTTGGGGCAAAATTCCAGAAATATCACTTATTTTGGGGCAAAATTGCAGAAATTTCACTTATTTTGGGGCAAAATTGCAGAAATTTCACTTATTTCAGAAAAAAAAGCAGAAATTTTCTTATTTTGATGCAAAAGGCAGAAATTTCTTTTATTTTGGTACAAAATTGCAGAAATTTTTCTTATTTGGGGGCAATAAGGCATAAATCTCTTATATTTTGGGGCAAAAATGCATAAATTCCTCTTATTTTGAGGTAAAAAGGCTGAAATTCCCCTTATTTGGGGGCAAAAAGGCAGAAATTTCTCTTATTTTGAGGCAAAATTGCAGAAATTTCACTTATTTCAGGGTAATAAGTCAGAAATTTTCCTTATTTTGGGGCAAAAAACAGAAATTTCCTTGGTTTGGGGGAAAAAGACAGAAATTCCACTTATTTAGAGGCAAAAAAGCAGAAATTCTTCTTATTTTGAAGCAAAAATGAAGAAATTTATCTTTTTTGTGGCAAAAGGTATACATTCCCCTTATTTTCGGGCTAAAAAGAAGAAATTCCCCGTATTTTGGAGCAAAATTGAAGAAATTCCCCTTATTTTGGAGCAAAAATGAAGAAATTTCCCTTTTTTATGGCAAAAAGGTATGCATTCTTTATATATTCGTGCAAAAAGGCAGAAATTCCCCGTATTTTGGAGCAAAATTGCAGAAATTCCCCTAAATGTGGGGCAAAAATGCAGAAATTCCCTATATTTTTAGGACAAAAAGAGAGAAATTCTCCTTATTTTGGGGCAAAACTCAGAAATTCCACTTATTTTGGGGCAAAATTCCAGAAATTTCCCTTATTTAGGGGCAAAATTGCAGAAATTTCACTTATTTTGGGGCAAAATTGCAGAAATTTCACTTATTTCAGAGAAAAAAAGCAGAAATTTTCCTTATTTTGGTGCAAAAAGGCAGAAATTCCTAATATTTTGTGGGAAAAAGGCAGAAATTCCCCATATTTTGAGGTAAAAAAGCTGAAATTCCCCTTCATTGGGGGCAAAAAGGCAGAAATTTCCCTTATTTTGGGGCAAAATTGCAGAAATTTCACTTATTTCAGGGTAATAAGTCAGAAATTTTCCTTATTTTGGGGCCAAATGACAGAAATTTCCTTTGTTTTGGGGGGAAAAGACAGAAATTCCACTTATTTAGAGGCAAAAAAGCATAAATTCCCCTTATTTTGGAGCAAAAATGAAGAAATTTCCCTTTTTTATGGCAAAAAGGTATGCATTCTTTATATTTTCGGGCAAAAAGGCAGAAATTCCCCGTATTTTGGAGCAAAATTGCAGAAATTCCCCTAATTGTGGGGCGAAAAGTCAGAAATTCCCTGTATGTTGAGGCAAAAAGACAGAAATTCTCCTTATTTTGGGGCAAAACTCAGAAATTCCACTTATTATGGGGCAAAATTGCAGAAATTTCACTTATTTCAGGGTAATAAGTCAGAAATTTTCCTTATTTTGGGGCAAAAAAGACAGAAATTCCCTTTGTTTTGGGGGAAAAAGACAGAAATTCCACTATTTTAGAGGCAAAAAAGCAGAAATTCCTTTTATTTTGGAGTAAAAATGAAGAAATTTCCGTTTTTTTGTGGCAAAAGGTATACATTCCACTTATTTTTGGGCTTAAAAGCAGAAATTCCCCGTATTTTGGAGCAAAATTGCAGAAATTCCCCTAATTCTGGGGCAAAAAGGCAGAAATTCCCTATATGTTGGGGCAAAAAGACAGAAATTCTCCTTATTTTGGGGCAAAACTCAGAAATTCCACTTATTTGGGGGCAAAATTCCAGAAATTTCCCTTATTTTGGGGCAAAATTGCAGAAATTTCACTTATTTTGAAGCAAAATTGCAGAAATTTCACTTATTTAAAAAAAATTCAAAAATTTTCCTATTTTGGTGCAAAAAGGCAGAAATTTCTTTTATTTTGGTACAAAATTGCAGAAATTTTTCTCATTTTGGGGCAAAAAGGCAGAAATCTCCCATATTTTGGGGCAAAAATGCAGAAATTCCCCTTATTTTGAGGTAAAAAGGCTGAAATTCCCATTATTTGGGGGCAAAAAGGCAGAAATTTCCCTTATTTTGAGGCAAAATTGCAGAAATTTCACTTATTTCATTGTAATAAGTCAGAAATTTTCCTTATTATGGGGCAAAAAAGACAGAAATTCCCTTTGTTTTGGGGGAAAAAGACAGAAATTCCACTATTTTAGAGGCAAAAAAGCAGAAATTCCTTTTATTTTGGAGTAAAAATGAAGAAATTTCCGTTTTTTGTGGCAAAAGGTATACATTCCACTTATTTTTGGGCTAAAAAGCAGAAATTCCCCGTATTTTGGAGCAAAATTGCAGAAATTCCCCTAATTGTGGGGCAAAAAGGCAGAAATTCCCTATATGTTGGGGCAAAAAGACAGAAATTCTCCTTATTTTGGGGCAAAACTCAGAAATTCCACTTATTTTGGGGCAAAATTCCAGAAATTTCCCTTATTTTGGGGCAAAATTGCAGAAATTTCACTTATTTTGGGGCAAAATTGCAGAAATTTCACTTATTTCAGGGAAAAAAGGCAGAAATTTTTCTTATTTTGGGGCAAAAAAACAGAAATTTCTTTTATTTCGTGGCAAAAATGCAGAAATTCCCCTTCTTTTGAGGTAAAAAGGCTGAAATTTCCCTTATTTAATGGCAAAAAGGCAGAAATTTCCTTTATTTTGGGGCAAAATTGGAGAAATTTCACTTATTTCAGCGTAATAAGTCAGAAATTTTACTTATTTTGGGGCCAAAATAACAGAAATTCTCTTTGTTTTGAAGGAAAAGACAGAAATTCCACTTATTTAGAGGCAAAAAAGCAGAAATTCCCCTTATTTTGAAGCAAAAATGAAGAAATTTCCTTTTTTCTATGGCAAAAAGGTATGCATTCTTCTTATTTTCGGGCAAAAAGGCAGAAATTCCCCGTATTTTGGAGCAAAATTGCAGAAATTCTTCTAATTGTGGGGCAAAAAGACAGAAATTCCCTATATGTTGGGGCAAAAATACAGAAATTCTCCTTATTTTGGGGCAAAACTCAGAAATTCCACTTATTTTGGGGCAAAATTCCAGAAATTTTCTTTATTTTGGGGCAAAATTGCAGAAATTTCACTTATTTTGGGGCAAAATTGCAGAAATTTCACTTATTTCATGGTAAAAAGGCAGAAATTTTCCTTATTTTGGGGCAAAAATGCAGAAATTCCTAATATTTTGTGGTAAAAATGCAGAAATTCCCCTTATTTTGAGGTAAAAAGGCTGAAATTCCCCTTATTTGGAAACAAAAAAGCAGAAATTTCCCCTATTTTGGGGCAAAATTGCAGAAATTTCACTTATTTCAGGGTAATAAGTAAGAAATTTTCCTTATTTGGGGCAAAAAAGACAGAAATCCCATTTGTTTTGGGGGAAAAAGACAGAAATTCCACTTATTTAGAGGCAAAAAAGCAGAAATTCCCCTTATTTTGGAGCAAAAATGAAGAAATTTCCCTTTTTTGTGGCAAAAGGTATACATTCCCCTTATTTTCAGGCTAAAAAGCAGAAATTCCCCGTATTTTGGAGCAAAATTGCAAAAATTCCCCTAATTGTGGGGCAAAAATGCAGAAATTCTCTATATGTTAGGGCAAAAGGAAAGAAATTCTTTTTATTTTGGGGCAAAACTCAGAAATTCTACTTATTTTGGGGCAAAATTCCAGATATTTCCCTTATTTTGGGGCAAAATTGCAGAAATTTCACTTATTTTGGGGCAAAATTGCAGAAATATCACTTATTTCAGGGAAAAAAGGCAGAAATTTTTCTTATTTTGGGGCAAAAAAGACAGAAATTCCCTTTGCTTTGGGGGAAAAAGAGAGAAATTCAACTTATTTAGAGGCAAAAAAGCAGAAATTCTTCTTATTTTGGAGCAAAAATGAAGAAATTTTCCTTTTTTATGGAAAAAAGGTATGCATTCTTCTTATTTTCAGACAAAAAGGCAGAAATTCACCGTATTTTGGAGCAAAATTGCAGAAATTTCCCTAATTGTGTGCAAAAAGGCAAAAATTCCCTATATGTTGTGGCAAAAAGACAGAAATTCTCCTTATTTTGGGGCAAAATTCAGAAATTTCACTTATTTTTGGGCAAAATTGCAGAAATTTCACTTATTTCAGAAAAAAACGAGAAATTTTCTTATTTTGGGGCAAAAGGCAGAAATTCTCCTTATTTTAGGGCAAAATTGCAGAAATTTCCCTTATTTTGTGACAAAAAACAGAAATTCTCTTTATTTTGGGGCAATATTACAGAAAATACCTTTATTATGGGGAAAAATTGCAGATATTTCTTTTATTTTAAGGATAAATTGCAGAAATTTCACTTATTTCAGAGAAAAAAAGCAAAACTTTTTCTTATTTTAGGGCAAAAAGCAGAAATTCCCATTATTTTGGGGCACAATGGCAGAAATTCACCTTATTTTGGGGTGAAATTGCAGACATTTCACATATTTCAGGGCAAAAAGGCAGAAATTCCCCTTATTTTGGAGCAAAAATGAAAAAATTTCCCTTTTTTATGGCAAAAAGGTATACATTCTTCTTATTTTCGGGCAAAAAGGCAGAAATTCCCTGTATTTTGGAGAAAAATTGCAGAAATTCCCCTAATTGTGGGGCAAAAAGGCAGAAATTTTCTATATGTTGGGGCAAAAAGACAGAAATTCTCCTTATTTTGGGGCAAAACTCAGAAATTGCACTTATTTTGGGGCAAAATGCCAGAAATTTCCCTTATTTTGGGGCAAAATTGCAGAAATTTCACTTATTTTGGGGCAAAATTGCAGATATTTCTCTTATTTCGGAAAAAAAGCAGAATTTATTTATTTTGGTGCAAAAAGGCAGAAATTTCTTTTATTTTGGTACAAAATTGCAGAAATTTTTCTTATTGTGGGGCAAAAATGCAGAAATCTCCCATATATTGGGGCAAAATGCAGAAATTCCTCTTATTTTGAGGTAAAAAGGCTGAAATTCCCATTATTTGGAAGCAAAAAGGCAAAAATTTCCCTGATTTTGAGACAAAATTGCAGAAATTTCACTTATTTCGGAGAAAAAAAAGCAAAAATTTTTCTTATTTTAGGGCAAAATGCAGAAATTCTCATTATTTTGGGGGCAAAAAGACATAAATTCCCCTTATTTGGGGGCAAAAAGGCAGATATTCCCCTTATTTTGGGATAAAATTGCAGAAATGTCCCTTGTTTGGGGGCAAAATGCAGAAAATCCCCATAATTTCGGGCAAAAAAGCAGAAATTCCCCGTATTTTGGAGCAAAATTGCAGAAATTCCCCTAATATTGGGGCAAAAATGCAGAAATTCCCTTTATTTGGGGCAAATCGGCAGAAGTTCCCCTTATTTTCGGGAAAAGAGGCAGAAATTCCCTGTATTTTGAACAAAATTGCAGAAACTCCACTAATTTTGGAGCAAAAATACAGAAATTCTCATTTTTTCGAGGCAAAAATGAGTAATTTCTTTTATTTTGGGGCAAAATTTTAGAAATTTCTTTTATTTTGGTACAGAATTGCAGAAATTTTTCTTATTTTGTGGCAAAAAGGCACAAATTTCTCATATTTTGGAACAAAAATGCAGAAATTCTTCTTATTTTGAGGTAAAAAGGCTGAAATTCCCCTTATTTTGGGGCAAAAAGGCAGAAATTTCACTTATTTTGGGGCAAAATTGCAGAAATTTTACTTATTTCAGAAAAAAAGCAGAAATTTTCTTATTTTGGTGCAAAAAGGCAGAAATTTCTTTTATTTTGGTACAAAATTGCATAAATTTTTCTTATTCTGGAACAAAAAAGCAGAAATCTCCCATATTTTGGGGCAAAAATGCAGAAATTCCTCTTATTTTGAGGTAAAAAGGCTGAAATTCCCCTTATTTGGGGGCAAAAAGCAGAAATTTCCCTTATTTTGGAGCAAAATTGCAGAAATTTCACTTATTTCAGAGTAATAAGTCAGAAATTTTCCTTATTTTGGGGCAAAAAAGACAGAAATTCCCTTTGTTTTGGGGGATAAAGACAGAAATTCCACTTATTTAGAGGCAAAAAAGCAGAAATTCCCCTTATTTTGGAGCAAAACTGAAGAAATTTCCCTTATTTTGGGGCAAAATTGCAGAAATTTCACTTATTTTGGAGCAAAATTGGAGAAATTTCACTTATTTCAGAAAAAAAAGCAGAAATTTTCTTATTTTGGTGCAAAAAGGCAGAAGTTTCTTTTATTTTGGTACAAAATTGCATAAATTGTTCTTATTTTGGAACAAAAAGGCAGAAATCTCCCATATTTGGGGGCAAAAATGCAGAAATTCCTCTTATTTTGAGGTAACAAGGCTTAAATTCCCCTTATTTGGGGGGAAAAAGGCAGAAATTTCCCTTATTTTGGAGCAAAATTGCAGAAATTTCACTTATTTCAGGGTAATAAGTCAGAAATTTTCCTTATTTTGGGGCAAAAAAGACAGAAATTCCCTTTTTTTGGGGGGATATAGACAGAAATTCCACTTATTTAGAGGCAAAAAAGCAGAAATTCCCCTTATTTTGGAGCAAAACTGAAGAAATTTCCCTTTTTTATGGCAAAAAAGTATGCATTCTTCTTATTTTCGGGCAAAAAGGCAGAAATTCCCCGTATTTTGGAGCAAAATTGTAGAAATTCCCCTAATTGTGGGGCAAAAAGGCAGAAATTCCCTATATGTTGGGGCAAAAAGACAGAAATTCTCCTTATTTTGGGGCAAAACTCAGAAATTCCACTTATTTTGGGGCAAAATTCCAGAAATTTCCCTTATTTTGGGGCAAAATTGCAGAAATTTCACTTATTTCAGAAAAAAATTCAGAAATTTTCCTATTTTGGTGCAAAAAGGCAGAAATTTCTTTTATTTTGGTACAAAATTGCAGAAATTTTTCTTATTTTGGGGCAAAAGGCAGAAATCTCCCATATTTAGGGGAAAAATGCTGAAATTCTTCTTATTTTGAGGTAAAAAGGCTGAAATTTCTCTTATTTGGGGGAAAAAAGCAAAAATTTCCCTTATTTTGAGGCAAAATTGCAGAAATTTCACTTATTTCATTGTAATAAGTCAGAAATTTTCCTTATTTTGGGGCAAAAAAGACAGAAATTCCCTTTGTTTTGGGGAAAAACACAGAAATTCCACTTTTTTAGAGGCAAAAAAGCAGAAATTCCTTTTATTTTGGAGTAAAAATGAAGAAATTTCCCTTTTTTGTGGCAAAAGGTATACATTCCACTTATTTTTGGGCTAAAAAGCAGAAATTCCTTGTATTATGGAGCAAAATTGCAGAAATTCTCCTAATTGTGGGGCAAAAAAGCAGAAATTCCCTATATGTTAGGGCAAAAAGACAGAAATTCTCCTTATTTTGGGGCAAAACTCAGAAATTCCACTTATTTTGGGGCAAAATTCCAGAAATTTCCCTAATTTTGTAGCAAAATTGCAGAAATTTCACTTATGTCAGGGAAAAAAGGCAGAAATTTTCCTTATTTTGGGGCAAAAAAACAGAAATTTCTTTTATTTTGTGGCAAAAATGCAGAAATTCCCCTTATTTTGAGGTAAAAAGGCTGAAATTTCCCTTATTTGGGGGCAAAAGGCAGAAATTTTCCTTATTTTGGGGCAAAATTGGAGAAATTTCACTTATTTCAGGGTAATAAGTCAGAAATTTACCTTATTTTGGAGCAAAAAAGACAGAAATTCCCTTTGTTTTGGGGGAAAAGGACAGAAATTCCACTTATTTAGAGGCAAAAAAGCAGAAATTCCCATTATTTTGAAGCAAAAATGAAGAAATTTCGCTATTTTATGGCAAAAAGTTATGCATTCTTGTTATTTTCGGGCAAAAAGGCAGAAATTCCCCGTATTTTGGAGCAAAATTGCAGAAATTCCCCTTATTGTGGGGCAAAAAGGCAGAAATTCCCTATATGTTGGGGCAAAAAGGCAAAAATTCCCAATATGTTGGGGCAAAAAGACAGAAATACTCCTTATTTTGGGGCAAAACTCAGAAATTCCACTTATTTTGGGGCAAAATTCCAGAAATTTCCCTTACTTTGGGGCAAAATTGCAGAAATTCCACTTATTTTGGGGCAAAATTGCAAAAATTACCCGTATTTTGGAGCAAAATTGCAGAAATTCCCCTAATTGTGGGGCAAAAATGCAGAAATTCCCTATATGTTGGGGCAAAAAGGCAAAAATTCCCAATATGTTGGGGCAAAAAGACAGAAATTCTCCTTATTTTAGGGCAAAATTCAGAAATTATACTTATTTTGGGGCAAAATTGCAGAAATTTCACTTATTTCAGAAAAAAAGGAGAAATTTTCTTATTTTGGGGCAAAAGGCAGAAATTCCCCTTATTTTAGGGCAAAATTGCAGAAATTTCCCTTATTTTGAAACAAAAAACAGAAATTCCCTTTATTTTGTGGCAAAATTGCAGAAAATACCTTTATTATGGGGGAAAATTGCAGATATTTCTTTTATTTTAAGGCAAAATTGCAGAAATTTCATTTATTTCAGAGATAAAAAGCAAAAATTTATCTTATTTTAGGGCAAAATGCAGAAATTCCCATTATTTTGGGGCACAATAGCAGAAATTCACCTTATTTTGGGGTAAAATTGCAGACATTTCACATATTTCAGGGCAAAAAGGCAGAAATTCCCTTTTTTGGGTCAAAAAGGCTGAAATTCTCCTTATTTTCTATAAAATTGCAGAAATTCCCCTTGTTTGGGGGCAAAAAGGCAGAAAATCTTCTTAATTTTGGGCAAAAAGGCAGAAATTCCCCGTATTTTGGAGAAAAATTGCAGAAATTCCCCTAATATTGGGGCAAAAAGGCAGAAATTCCCTTTATTTTGGGGCAAAAATACAGAAATTCTCCTTATTTCGGGACAAAAATCAAAAATTTCCTTTATTTTGGGGCAAAATTTTAGAAATTTCTTTTATTTTGGTACAGAATTGCAGAAATTTTTCTTATTTGGTGACAAAAAGGCAGAAAATTCCCATATTTTGGAACAGAAATGCAGAAATTGCCCTTATTTTGAGGTAAAAAGGCTGAAATTCCCCTTATTTTGGGGAAAAAAGGAAGAAATTTCATTTATTTTGGGGCAAAATTGCAGAAATTTCACGTATTTCAGAAAATAAAGGAGAAATTTTCTTATTTTGGGGCAAAATGCAGAAATTTCTTTTATTTTGGTACAAAATTGCAGAAATTTTTCTTATTTTGGGGCAAAAATTCATAAATTTTCCATATTTTGGGGCAAAAAATGCAAAAATTCCCCTTATTTTGAGGTAAAAAGGCTGAAATTCCCCTTATTTGGGGGCAAAAAGGCAGAAATTTTCCTTATTTTGGGGCTAAATTGCAGAAATTTTACTTATTTCAGGGTAATAAGTCAGAAATTTTCCTTATTTTGGGGCAAAAAAGACAGAAATTCCCTTTGTTTTGGGGGAAAAAGACAGAAATTCCACTTATATAGAGGCAAAAAAGCAGAAATTCCCATTATTTTGAAGCAAAAATTAAGAAATTTCCCTTTTTTATGACAAAAAGGTATGCATTCTTTTTATTTTCGGGAAAAAAGGCAGAAATTCCCCGTATTTTGAAGCAAAATTGCAGAAATTTTACTTATTTCAGAAAAAAAGGAGAAATTTTCTTATTTTGGGGCAAAAGGCAGAAATTCCCCTTATTTTAGGGCAAAATTGCAGAAATTTTCCATATTTGGGGACAAAAAACAGAAATTCCCTTTATTTTGGGGCAAAATTGCAGAAAATTCCTTTATTATGGGGAAAAATTGCAGATATATTTTTTATTTTAATGCAAAATTGCAGAAATTTCACTTATTTCAGAGAAAAAATAGCAAAAATTTTTCTTATTTTAGGGCAAAATGCAGAAATTCCCATTATTTTGGGACAAAAAGGCAGAAATTCACCTTATTTTTGGGTAAAATTGAAGACATGTCACATATTTCAGGGCAAATAGGCAGAAGTTCCCCTTATTTGGGGGCAAAAAGGCAGAAATTCCCCTTATTTTGGGATAAAATTGCAGAAATTTCCCTTGTTTGGGGGCAAAAAGGCAAAAAATCCCCTTAATTTCGAGCAAAAAGGCAGAAATTCCCCGTATTTTGGAGCAAAATTGCAGAAATTCCCCTAATATTGGGGCAAAAATGCAGAAATTTCCTTTATTTGGGGCAAATCGGCAGAAGTTCTTCTTATTTTTGGGAAAAGAGGCAGAAATTCCCTGTATTTTGAAGCAAAATTGCAGAAACTCCCCTAATTTTGGGGCAAAAAAGCCAGAAATTCCCTTTATTTTGGGGCAAAAATACAGAAATTCTCCTTATATCGGGGCAAAAATCAGAAATTTCCCTAATTTTGGAGCAAAATTTTAGAAATTTCTTTTATTTTGGTACAGAATTGCAGAAATTTTTCTTATTTTGTGGCAAAAATGCAGAAATTTCCCATATTTTGGGGCAAAAATGCAGAAATTCTTCTTATTTTGAGGTAAAAAGGCTGAAATTCCCCTTATTTGGGGGCAAAAAGGCAGAAATTTCTCTTATTTTGGGGCAAAATTGCAGAAATTTCACTTATTTCAGGGTAATAAGTCAGAAATTTTCCTTATTTTGAGGCAAAAAAGACAGAAATTCCCTTTGTTTTGGGGCACAATGGCAGAAATTCCACTTATTTAGAGGCAAAAAAGCAGATATTCCCCTTATTTTGAAGCAAAAATGAAGAAATTTCTATTTCTTATGGCAAAAAGGTATGCATTCTTCTTATTTTCGGGCAAAAAGGCAGAAATTCTTTGTATTTTGGAGCAAGATTGCAGAAATTCCCCTAATTGTGGGGCAAAAAGGCAGAAATCCCCTATATGTTGGGGCAAAAAGAAAGAAATTCTCCTTATTTTGGGGCAAAACTCAGAAATTCCACTTATTTTGGGGCAAAATTTCAGAAATTTCCCTTATTTTGGAGCAAAATTGCAGAAATTTCACTTATTTCAAAGAAAAAAAGCACAAATTTTCTTATTTTGGGGCAAAAAGGCAGAAATTTCATTTATTTTGGTACAAAATTGCAGAAATTTTTCTTAATTTGGTCAAAAATGCAGAAATTTCCCATATTTTTCGACAAAAATGCAGAAATTCCCCTTATTTTGAGGTAAAAAGGCTGAAATTCCCCTTATTTTGGGGCAAAAAGTTAGAAATTCCCCTTATTTTAAAGGAAAAAGACAGAAATTCCGTTTATTTTTGTGGAAAAGTCAGAAATTGCACTTATTTTGAGTCAAAAAGGCGGAAAATCCCCTTATTTTGGGGTAAAAAATGAAGAAATTAACCTTTTTTATGGCAAAAAGGTATACATTCTTTTTATTTTCGAGCAAAATTGCAGAAATTCCCCTAATTATGGGGAAAAAAGGCAGAAATTCCCCGTAATTTGGAGCAAAATTGCAGAAATTCCCCTAATTTTGGGGCAAAAACGCAGAACGTCCCTTTATTTTGGGGTAAAACTGCAGAAATTTCACTTATTTCGCGGCAAAATGGCAGAAATTCCCTTTATTTTCGGAGAAAAAGGCAGAAAATCCCCGTATTTTAGAGCAAAATTGCAGAAATTTACCTAATTTTGGGGTAAAACATGCAGTAATTTTCTTTATTTTGGGGCAAAAAGGCAGAAATTCCCATTATTTTGGGGCAAAAATCAAAAATATCCCTTATTTTGGGGCAAAATTTTAGAAATTTCTTTTATTTTGGTACAGAATTGCAGAAATTTTTCTTATTTTGTGGCAAAAAGGAAGAAATTTCCCATATTTTGGAACAAAAATGCAGAAATTCCCCTTATTTTGAGGTAAAAAGGCTGAAATTCCCCTTATTTTGGGGCACAAAAAAAGAAATTTCACTTATTTTGGAGCAAAATTGCAGAAATTTCACTTATTTCAGAAAATAAAGGAGAAATTTTCTTATTTTCGGGCAAAAAGTCAGAAATTTCTTTTTTTTTGGTACAAAATTGCAGAAATTTTTCTTATTTTGGGGCAAAAAAGCATAAATTTCCCATATTTTGGGGCAAAAATGCTGAAATTCCCCTTATTTCGGGGCAAAAAGGCAGAAATTTCCCTTATTATGGGGCAAAATTGCAGAAATTTCACTTATTTCAGGGTAATAAGTCAGAAATTTTCCTTACTTTGGGGCCAAAAGGACAAAAATTCCCTTTGTTTTGGGGGAAAAAGACAGAAATTCCACTTATTTAGAGGCAAAAAAGCAGAAATTTCTCTTATTTTGGAGCAAAAATGAAGAAATTTCCCTTTTTTATGGCAAAAAGTTATGCATTCTTCTTATTTTCGGGCAAAAAGGCAGAAATTCCCCGTATTTTGGAGCAAAATTGCAGAAATTCCCCTAATTGTGGGGCAAAAAGGCAGAAATTCCCTATATGTTGGGGCAAAAAACCAGAAATTCTCATTATTTTGGGGCAAAACTCAGAAATTCCACTTATTTTGGCGCAAAATTCCAGAAATTTCCCTTATTTTGAGGCAAAATTGCAGAAATTTCACTTATTTTGGGGCAAAATTGCAAAAATTTCACTTATGTCAGAAAAAAAAGCAGAAATTTCATTATTTTGGTGCAAAAAGGCAGAAATTTCTAATATTTTGGTACAAAATTGCAGAAATTTTTCTTATTTTAGGGCAAAAAGGCAGAAATCTCCCATATTTTGGGGCAAAAATGCAGAAATTCCTCTTATTTTTAGGTAAAAAGGCTGAAATTCCCCTTATTTGGGGGCAAAAAGGCAGAAATTTCCCTTATTTTGAGGCAAAATTGAAGAAATTTCACTTATTTCAGAGAACAAAAGCAGAAATTTTTTTATTTTGGGGCAAAAAGGCAGAAATTTCTTTTATTTTGGTACAAAATTGCAGAAATGTTTCTTATTTTGGGGCAAAAAGGCAGAAATCTCCCATATTTTGGGGCAAAAAAGCAGAAATTTCCCTTATTTTGAACTAAAAACGCTGAAATTCCCCTTATTTGGGGGCAAAAAGGCAGAAATTTCCCTTATTTTGAGGCAAAATTGCAGAAATTTCACTTATTTCAGAATAATAAGTCAGAAATTTTCCTTATTTTGGGGCAAAAAAACAGAAATTCTCTTTGTTTTAAAGGAAAAAGACTGATATTCCACTTATTTAGAGGCTAAAAAGCAGAAATTCTTATTATTTTGGAGCAAAAATGAAGAAATTTTCCTTTTTTTGTGGAAAAAGGTATACATTCCTCTAATTTTCGGGCTAAAAAGCAGAAATTCCCCGTATTTTGGAGCAAAATTGCAGAAATTCCCCTAATTGTGGGGCAAAAAGGCAGAAATTCCCTATATGTTGGGGCAAAAAGACAGAAATTCTCCTTATTTTGGGGCAAAACTCAGAAATTCCACTTATTTTGGGGCAAAATTCCAGAAATTTCCCTTATTTTGGGGCAAAATTGCAGAAATTTCACTTATTTTGGGGCGAAATTGCAGAAATTTCACTTTTTTCATGGAAATAAAGGCAGAAATTTTTCTTATTTTGGGGCAAAAAGGCAGAAATTCCTCTTATTTTGAGGTAAAAAGGCTGAAATTCCCCTTATTTGGGGGCAAAAAGGCATAAATTTCCCTTATTTTGGGGCAAAATTGCAGAAATTTCACTTATTTCAGGGTAATAAGTCAGAAATTTTCCTTATTTTGGGGCAAAAAAGACAGAAATTCCCTTTGTTTTGGGATAAAAAGACAGAAATTCCACTTATTTAGAGGCAAAAAAGCAGGAATTCCACTTATTTTGGAGTAAAAATTAAGAGATTTCCCTTTTTTATGGCAAAAAGGTATGCATTCTTTTTATTTTCGGACAAAAAGGCAGAGATTCCCCGTATTTTGGAGCAAAATTGCAGAAATTTCACTTATTTCAGAATAAAAATGAGAAATTTTCTTATTTTGGGGCAAAAGGCAGAAATTCCCCTTATTTTATGGCAAAATTGCAGAAATTGCCTTTATTTGGGGACAAAAAACAGAAATTCACTTTATTTTGGGGCAAAATTGCAGAAAATTTTTTTATTATGGGAAAAAATTGAAGATATTTCTTTTATTTTAAGGCAAAATTGCAGAAATTTCACTTATTTCAGAGAAAAAAACAAAAATCTTTCTTATTTTTGGCAAAATGCAGAAATTCCCATTATTTTGGGGCAAAAAGGCAGAAATTCACCTTATTTTGGGGTAAAATTGAAGACATGTCACATATTTCAGGGCATAAAGGCAGAAATTGCCCTTATTTGGGGGCAAAAAGGCAGAAATTCCCCTTATTTTGGGATAAAATTGAAGAAATTACCCTTGTTTGGGGGCAAAAAGGCAGAAAATCCCCTTAATTTCGGGCAAAAAGGCAGAAATTCCCTGTATTTTGGAGCAAAATTGCAGAAATTCTCCTAATATTGGGGCAAAAATGCAGAAATTCCCTTTATTTGGGGCAAATTGGCAGAAGTTCCCCTTATTTTCAGGAAAAGAGGCAGAAATTCCCATTATTTTGAAGCAAAATTGCAGAAACTCCCCTAATTTTGGGGCAAAAAGGCAGAAATTCCCTTTATTTTGGGGCAAAAATACAGAAATTCTCCTTATATCTGGGCAAAAATCAGAAATTTCCCTTATTTTGGAGCAAAATTTTAGAAATTTCTTTTATTTTGGTACAGAATTGGAGAAATTTTTCTTATTCTGTGGCAAAAAGGCAGAAATTTCTTTTATTTTGGTGCAAAATTGCAGAAATTTTTCTTATTTTGGGGCAAAAAGGCATAAATTTCCCATATTTTGGGGCAAAAATGTAGAAATTTTCTTTATTTTGAGGTAAAAAGGCTGAAATTTCCCTTATTTGGGGGCAAAAAGGCAGAAATTTCTCTTATTTTGGGGCAAAATTGCAGAAATTTCACTTATTTCAGAAAAAAAGGAAAAATTTTCTTATTTGGGGGCAAAAAGGCAGAAATTTCTTTTATTTTGGTGCAAAATTACAGAAATTTTCTTTATTTTGGGGCAAAAAAGACAGAAATTCCCTTTGTTTTGGGGGAAAAAGACAGAAATTCCACTTATTTAGAGGCAAAAAAGCAGAAATTCCCCTTATTTTGGAGCAAAAATGAAGAAATTTCCCTTTTTCATGGCAAAAAGGTATGCATTCTTCTCATTTTCGGGCAAAAAGGCAGAAATTCCCTATATGTTGGGGCAAAAAGACAGAAATTCTCCTTATTTTGGGGCAAAACTCAGATATTCCACATATTTTGGGGCAAAATTCCATAAATTTCCCTTATTTTGGGGCAAAATTGCAGAAATATCACTTATTTTAAGGCAAAATTGGAGAAATTTCACTTATTTCAGAAGAAAAAAGCAGAAATTTTCTTGTTTTGGGGCAAAAAAGGAGAAATTTCTTTTATTTTTGTACAAAATTGCAGAAATTTTTCTTATTTTGGGGCAAGAAGGCAGAAATTTCCTATATTTTGGAGCAAAAATTCAGAAATTCCCCTTATTTTTAGGTAAAAAGGCTGAAATTCTCTTTATTTGGGAGCAAAAAGGCAGAAATTGCCCTGATTTTGTGGCAAAATTCCAGAAATTTCACTTATTTTAGGGTAATAAGTCAGAAATTTTTTATTTTGGGGCAAAAAGGCAGAAATTTCTTTTATTTTGGTACAAAATTACAGAAATTTTTCTTATTTTGGGGCAAAAAAAAAAGAAATTTCCCTTATTTTGGGGCAAAATTGCAGAAATTTCACTTATTTTGATGTAAAAAGGCTGAAATTCCCCTTATTTTGGGGCAAAATGGCAGAAGTTTTCCTTATTTGGGGGCAAAATTGCAGAAATTTCACTTATTTCAAAGTAATAAGTCAGAAATTTTCCTTATTTTGGGGCAAAAAAACAGAAATTCCTTGTTTTGGGGGAAAAAGACAGAAATTCCACTTATTTAGAGGCAAAAAAGCAG
This sequence comes from Micromys minutus, assembly GCF_963924665.1. Lineage (NCBI taxonomy): Eukaryota > Metazoa > Chordata > Mammalia > Rodentia > Muridae > Micromys > Micromys minutus. Next base: position 717,672 of record NW_027667840.1, on the reverse strand, counting down.
AAATTCCCCATATTTTGGATCAAAATTGCAGAAATTCCCCTAATTGTGGGGCAAAAAGGCAGAAATTCCCTATATGTTAGGGCAAAACGACAGAAATTCTCCTCATTTGGGGGCAAAATTCAGAAATTCCATTTATTTTGGGGCAAATTTCCCAAAATTCCCCTTATTTTGGGGCAAAATTGCAGAAATTTCAATTATTTTGGGGCAAAATTGCAGAAATTTCACTTTTTTCAGGGAAAAAAGGCCGAAATTTTCCGTTTTTGGGGGCAAAAAGGCAGAAATTCCTAATATTTTGAGGCAAAAATGCAGAAATTCCTCTTATTTTGAGGTAAAAAGGCTGAAATTCCCCTTATTTGGGGGCAAAAATGCAGAAATTTCTCTAATACTGGGGCAAAATTGCAGAAATTTCACTTATTTCAGGGTAATAAGTCAGAAATTTTCCTTATTTTGGGGCAAAAAATACAGAAATTCCATTTGTATGGGGGGAAAAAGACAGAAATTCCATTTATTTAGAGGCAAAAAAGCAGAAATTCCCCTTATTTTGGAGCAAAATTGCAGAAATTTCCCTTTTTATAGCCAAAAGGTATGCATTCTTCTTATTTTCAGGCAAAAAGGCAGAAATTCCCCGTATTTTGGAGTAAAATTGCAGAAATTCCCTTAATTGTAGGGCAAAAAGACAGAAATTCTCCTTATTTTGGGGCAAAACTCAGAAATTCCACTTCTTTTAGAGCAAAATTTCAGAAATTTCCCTTATTTTTGGCCAAAATTGCCGAAATTTCACTTATTTTGGGGCAAAATTGCAGAAATTTCACTTATTTCAGGGAAAAAAAGCAGAAATTTTCTTATTTTGGGGCAAAAAGGCAGAAATTTCCCATATTTTGAGGCAAAAATGCAGAAATTCCCCTTATTTTGAGGTAAAAAGGCTGAAATTCCCCTTATTTGGGGGCAAAAAGGCAGAAATTTCCCATATTTTGGGGCAAAATTGCAGAAATTTCACTTATTTCAGGGTACTAAGTCAGAAATTTTTCTTACTTTGGGGCAAAAGAGACAGAAATTCTCTTTGTTTTCAGGGAAAAAGACAGAAATTCCACTTATTTAGAGGCAAAAATGCAGAAATTCCCCTTACTTTGAAGCAAAAATGAAGAAATTTCTATTTCTTATGGCAAAAAGGTATGCATTCTTCTTATTTTCGGGCAAAAAGGCAGAAATTCTTTGTATTTTGGAGCAAGATTGCAGAAATTCCCCTAATTGTGGGGCAAAAAGGCAGAAATCCCCTATATGTTGGGGCAAAGAGAAAGAAATTCTCCTTATTTTGGGGCAAAACTCAGAAATTCCACTTATTTTGGGGCAAAATTTCAGAAATTTCCCTTATTTTGGAGCAAAATTGCAGAAATTTCACTTTTTTCAAAGAAAAAAAAGCACAAATTTTCTTATTTTGGGGCAAAAAGGCAGAAATTTCATTTATTTTGGTACAAAATTGCAGAAATTTTTCTTAATTTGGGCAAAAATGCAGAAATTTCCCATATTTTTCGACAAAAATGCAGAAATTCCCCTTATTTTGAGGTAAAAAGGCTGAAATTCCCCTTATTTTGGGGCAAAAAGTTAGAAATTCCCCTTATTTTAAAGGAAAAAGACAGAAATTCCGTTTATTTTTGTGGAAAAGTCAGAAATTGCACTTATTTTGAGTCAAAAAGGCGGAAAATCCCCTTATTTTGGGGTAAACAATGAAGAAATTAACCTTTTTTATGGCAAAAAGGTATACATTCTTTTTATTTTCGAGCAAAATTGCAGAAATTCCCCTAATTATGGGGAAAAAAGGCAGAAATTCCTCGTAATTTGGAGCAAAATTGCAGAAATTCCCCTAATTTTGGGGCAAAAACGCAGAACGTCCCTTTATTTTGGGGTAAAACTGCAGAAATTTCACTTATTTCGCGGCAAAATGGCAGAAATTCCCTTTATTTTCGGAGAAAAAGGCAGAAAATCCCCGTATTTTAGAGCAAAATTGCAGAAATTTACCTAATTTTGGGGTAAAACATGCAGTAATTTTCTTTATTTTGGGGCAAAAAGGCAGAAATTCCCATTATTTTGGGGCAAAAATCAAAAATATCCCTTATTTTGGGGCAAAATTTTAGAAATTTCTTTTATTTTGGTACAGAATTGCAGAAATTTTTCTTATTTTGTGGCAAAAAGGAAGAAATTTCCCATATTTTGGAACAAAAATGCAGAAATTCCCCTTATTTTGAGGTAAAAAGGCTGAAATTCCCCTTATTTCGGGGCAAAAAGGCAGAAATTTCCCTTATTTTGGGGCAAAATTGCAGAAATTTCACTTATTTCAGGGTAATAAGTCAGAAATTTTCCTTACTTTGGGGCCAAAAGGACAAAAATTCCCTTTGTTTTGGGGGAAAAAGACAGAAATTCCACTTATTTAGAGGCAAAAAAGCAGAAATTTCTCTTATTTTGGAGCAAAAATGTAGAAATTTCCCTTTTTTATGGCAAAAAGTTATGCATTCTTCTTATTTTCGGGCAAAAAGGCAGAAATTCCCCGTATTTTGGAGCAAAATTGCAGAAATTCCCCTAATTGTGGGGCAAAAAGGCAGAAATTCCCTATATGTTGGGGCAAAAAGACAGAAATTCTCATTATTTTGGGGCAAAACTCAGAAATTCCACTTATTTTGGCGCAAAATTCCAGAAATTTCCCTTATTTTGAGGCAAAATTGCAGAAATTTCACTTATTTTGGGGCAAAATTGCAAAAATTTCACTTATGTCAGAATAAAAGCAGAAATTTTCTTATTTTGGTGCAAAACGGCAGAAATTTCTAATATTTTGGTACAAAATTGCAGAAATTTTTCTTATTTTAGGGCAAAAAGGAAGAAATCTCCCATATTTTGGGGCAAAAATGCAGAAATTCCTCTTATTTTTAGGTAAAAAGGCTGAAATTCCCCTTATTTGAGGGCAAAAAGGCAGAAATTTCCCTTATTTTGAGGCAAAATTGCAGAAATTTCACTTATTTCAAAGAACAAAAGCAGAAATTTTCTTATTTTGGGGCAAAAAGGCAGAAATTTCTTTTATTTTGGTACAAAATTGCAGAAATGTTTCTTATTTTGGGGCAAAAAAGCAGAAATCTCCCATATTTTGGGGCAAAAAAGCAGAAATTTCCCTTATTTTGAGGTAAAAACGCTGAAATTCCCCTTATTTGAGGGCAAAAAGGCAGAAATTTCCCTTATTTTGAGGCAAAATTGCAGAAATTTCACTTATTTCAGAATAATAAGTCAGAAATTTTCCTTATTTTGGGGAAAAAAACAGAAATTCTCTTTGTTTTAAAGGAAAAAGACTGATATTCCACTTATTTCGAGGCTAAAAAGCAGAAATTCTTATTATTTTGGAGCAAAAATGAAGAAATTTTCCTTTTTTTGTGGAAAAAGGTATACATTCCTCTAATTTTCGGGCTAAAAAGCAGAAATTCCCCGTATTTTGGAGCAAAATTGCAGAAATTCCCCTAATTGTGTGGAAAAAAGGCAGAAATTCCCTATATGTTAGGGCAAAAAGACAGAAATTCTTTTTATTTTGGGGCAAAACTCAGAAATTCCACTTATTTTGGGGCAAAATTCCAGAAATTTCCCTTATTTTGGGGCAAAATTGCAGAAATTTCACTTATTTTGGGGCGAAATTGCAGAAATTTCACTTTTTTCATGGAAAAAAAGGCAGAAATTTTTCTTATTTTGGGGCAAAAAGGCAGAAATTCCTAATATTTTGTGGCAAAAATTCAGAAATTCCTCTTATTTTGAGGGAAAAAGGCTGAAATTCCCCTTATTTGGGGGCAAAAAGGCATAAATTTCCCTTATTTTGGGGCAAATTGCAGAAATTTCACTTATTTCAGGGTAATAAGTCAGAAATTTTCCTTATTTTGGGGCAAAAAAGACAGAAATTCCATTTGTTTTGGGATAAAAAGACAGAAATTCCACTTATTTAGTGGCAAAAAAGCAGAAATTCCACTTATTTTGGAGTAAAAATTAAGAGATTTCCCTTTTTTATGGCAAAAAGGTATGCATTCTTTTTATTTTCGGACAAAAAGGCAGAAATTCCCCGTATTTTGGAGCAAAATTGCAGAAATTTCACTTATTTCAGAATAAAAATGAGAAATTTTCTTATTTTGGGGCAAAAGGCAGAAATTCCCCTTATTTTATGGCAAAATTGCAGAAATTGCCTTTATTTGGGGACAAAAAACAGAAATTCCCTTTATTTTGGGGCAAAATTGCAGAAAATTTTTTTATTATGGGAAAAAATTGAAGATATTTCTTTTATTTTAAGGCAAAATTGCAGAAATTTCACTTATTTCAGAGAAAAAAACAAAAATCTTTCTTATTTTTGGCAAAATGCAGAAATTCCCATTATTTTGGGGCAAAAAGGCAGAAATTCACCTTATTTTGGGGTAAAATTGAAGACATGTCACATATTTCAGGGCATAAAGGCAGAAATTGCCCTTATTTGGGGGCAAAAAGGCAGAAATTCCCCTTATTTTGGGATAAAATTGCAGAAATTACCCTTGTTTGGGGGCAAAAAGGCAGAAAATCCCCTTAATTTCGGGCAAAAAGGCAGAAATTCCCTGTATTTTGGAGCAAAATTGCAGAAATTCTCCTAATATTGGGGCAAAAATGCAGAAATTCCCTTTATTTGGGGCAAATTGGCAGAAGTTCCCCTTATTTTCAGGAAAAGAGGCAGAAATTCCCATTATTTTGAAGCAAAATTGCAGAAACTCCCCTAATTTTGGGGCAAAAAGGCAGAAATTCCCTTTATTTTGGGGCAAAAATACAGAAATTCTCTTTATATCTGGGCAAAAATCAGAAATTTCCCTTATTTTGGAGCAAAATTTTAGAAATTTCTTTTATTTTGGTACAGAATTGGAGAAATTTTTCTTATTCTGTGGCAAAAAGGCAGAAATTTCTTTTATTTTGGTGCAAAATTGCAGAAATTTTTCTTATTTTGGGGCAAAAAGGCATAAATTTCCCATATTTTGGGGCAAAAATGTAGAAATTTTCTTTATTTTGAGGTAAAAAGGCTGAAATTTCCCTTATTTGGGGGCAAAAAGGCAGAGATTTCTCTTATTTTGGGGCAAAATTGCAGAAATTTCACTTATTTCAGAAAAAAAAGAAAAAATTTTCTTATTTGGGGCAAAAAGGCAGAAATTTCTTTTATTTTGGTGCAAAATTATAGAAATTTTCTTTATTTTGGGGCAAAAAAGACAGAAATTCCCTTTGTTTTGGGGGAAAAATACAGAAATTCCACTTATTTAGGGGCAAAAAAGCAGAAATTCCCCTTATTTTGGAGCAAAAATGAAGAAATTTCCCTTTTTCATGGCAAAAAGGTATGCATTCTTCTTATTTTCGGGCAAAAAGGCAGAAATTCCCTATATGTTGGGGCAAAAAGACAGAAATTTCCCTTATTTTGGGGCAAAATTGCAGAAATATCACTTATTTTAAGGCAAAATTGGAGAAATTTCACTTATTTCAGAAGAAAAAAGAAGAAATTTTCTTGTTTTGGGGCAAAAAGGGAGAAATTTCTTTTATTTTTGTACAAAATTGCAGAAATTTTTCTTATTTTGGGGCAAAAATTCAGAAATTCCCCTTATTTTTAGGTAAAAAGGCTGAAATTCTCTTTATTTGGGAGCAAAAAGGCAGAAATTGCCCTGATTTTGTGGCAAAATTCCAGAAATTTCACTTATTTTAGGGTAATAAGTCAGAAATTTTTTATTTTGGGGCAAAAAGGCAGAAATTTCTTTTATTTTGGTACAAAATTACAGAAATTTTTCTTATTTTGGGGCAAAAAAAAAGAAATTTCCCTTATTTTGGGGCAAAATTGCAGAAATTTCACTTATTTTGATGTAAAAAGGCTGAAATTCCCCTTATTTTGGGGCAAAATGGCAGAAGTTTTCCTTATTTTGGGGCAAAATTGCAGAAATTTCACTTATTTCAGGCTAATAAGTCAGAAATTTTCCTTATTTTGGGGCAAAAAATACAGAAATTCCATTTCTATGGGGGGAAAAAGACAGAAATTCCATTTATTTAGAGGCAAAAAAGCAGAAATTCCCCTTATTTTGGAGCAAAATTGCAGAAATTTCCCTTTTTATAGCCAAAAGGTATGCATTCTTCTTATTTTCAGGCAAAAAGGCAGAAATTCCCCGTATTTTGGAGTAAAATTGCAGAAATTCCCTTAATTGTAGGGCAAAAAGACAGAAATTCTCCTTATTTTGGGGCAAAACTCAGAAATTCCACTTATTTTGGAACAAAATTTCAGAAATTTCCCTTATTTTTGGCCAAAATTGCAGAAATTTCACTTATTTTGGGGCAAAATTGCAGAAATTTCACTTATTTCAGGGAAAAAAAGCAGAAATTTTCTTATTTTGGGGCAAAAAGGCAGAAATTTCCCATATTTTGAGGCAAAAATGCAGAAATTCCCCTTATTTTGAGGTAAAAAGGCTGAAATTCCCCTTATTTGGGGGCAAAAAGGCAGAAATTTCCCATATTTTGGGGCAAAATTGCAGAAATTTCACTTATTTCAGGGTACTAAGTCAGAAATTTTTCTTACTTTGGGGCAAAAAAGACAGAAATTCCCTTTGTTTTCAGGGAAAAAGACAGAAATTCCACTTATTTAGAGGCAAAAATGCAGAAATTCCCCTTATTTTGGAGCAAAAATGAAGAAATTTCCCTTTTTTATGGCAAAAAGGTATGCATTCTTCTTATTTTCGGGCAAAAAGTCAGAAATTCCCCCTATTTTAGAGCAAAATTGCAGAAATTATCCTAATTGTGGGGCAAAAAGACAGAAATTCTCCATATTTTGGGGCAAAACTCAGAAATTCCACATATTTTGAGGCAAAATTCCAAAAATTTCCCTTATTTTGGGGCAAAATTGCAGAAATTTCACTTATTTAGGGGCAAAATTGCAGAAATTTCACTTATTACAGGGGAAAAAGACAGAAATTTCTTTTATTTTGGTACAAAATTGCAGAAATTTTTCTTATTTTGGGCAAAAAGGCAGAAATTTCCCATATTTTGAGGCAAAAATGCAGAAATTTCACTTATTTCAGGGTAATAAGTCAGAAATTTTCATTACTTAGGAGAAAAAAAGACAGAAAGTCCCTTTGTTTTGGTGGAAAAAGACAGAAACTCCAATTCTTTAGAGGCAAAAATGCAGAAATTCCCCTTATTTTGGAGGAAAAATGAAGAAATTTCCCTTTTTTATGGCAAAAAGGTATGCATTCTTCTTATTTTCAGGCAAAAAGTCAGAAATTCCCCCTATTTTAGAGCAAAATTGCAGAAATTCCCCTTATTGTGGGGCAAAAAGGCAGAAATTCCCTATATGTTGGGGGGAAAAGACAGAAATTCTCCTTATTTTAAAGCAAAACTCAGAAATTTCATTTATTTTGGGGCAAAATTGCAGAAATTTCACTTATTTCAGAAAAAAAAAAGCAGAAATTTTCTTATTTTGGGGCAAAAAGGCAGAAATTTCTTTTATTTTGGTACAAAATTGCAGAAAATTTTCTTATTTTGGGGCAAAAAGGCAGAAATTTCTCATATTTTGGGGCAAAAATGCAGAAAATCCCCATATTTTGAGGTAAAAAGGCTAAAATTCCCCTTATTTGGTTGCAAAAAGGAAGAAATTTTCATTATTTTGGGGCAAAATTGCAGAAATTTCACTTATATCAGGGTAATAAGTCAGAAATTTTTCTTATTTTGGGGCAAAAAAGACAGAAATTCCCTTTGTTTTGGGGGAAAAAGAGAGAAATTCCACTTATTAAGAGGCAAAAAAGCAGAAATTCCCCTTATTTTGGAGCAAAAATGAAGAAATTTCCCTTTTTTATGGCAAAAAGGTATGCATTCTTCTTGTTTTCGGGCAAAAAGGCAGAAATTCCCCGTTTTTTGGAGCAAAATTGCAGAAATTCCCCTAATTTTGGGGCAAAAAGGCAGAAATTCCCTATATGTTAGGGCAAAACGACAGAAATTCTCCTTATTTTGGGGCAAAATTCAGAAATTCCATTTCTTTTGGTGCAAAATTCCCAAAATTTCCCTTATTTTGGGGCAAAATTGCAGAAAGTTCATTTATTTAGGAGCAAAATTGCAGAAATTTCACTTTTTTCAGGGAAAAAAGGCCGAAATTTTCCATTTTTGGAGGCAAAAAGGCAGAAATTCTTAATATTTTGTGGCAAAAATGCAGAAATTTCCCTTATTTTGAGGTAAAAAGGCTGAAATTCCTCTTCTTTGGGGGCAAAAATGCAGAAATTTCTCTTATACTGGGGCAAAATTGCAGAAATTTCACTTATTTCAGGGTAATAATTCAGAAATTTTCCTTATTTTGGGGCAAAAAATACAGAAATTCCATTTATATGGGGGGAAAAAGACAGAAATTCCATTTATTTAGAGGCAAAAAAGCAGAAATTCCCCTTATTTTGGAGCAAAATTGCAGAAATTTCCCTTTTTATAGCAAAAAGGTATGCATTCTTCTTATTTTCAGGCAAAAAGGCAGAAATTCCCTGTATTTTGGAGTAAAATTGCAGAAATTCCCTTAATTGTAGGGCAAAAAGACAGAAATTCTCCTTATTTTGGGGCAAAACTCAGAAATTCCACTTATTTTAGAACAAAATTTCAGAAATTTCCCTTATTTTTGGCCAAAATTGCAGAAATTTCACTTATTTTGGGGCAAAATTGCAGAAATTTCACTTATTTCAGGGAAAAAAAGCAGAAATTTTCTTATTTTGGGGCAAAAAGGCAGAAATTTCCCATATTTTGAGGCAAAAATGCAGAAATTCCCCTTATTTTGAGGTAAAAAGGCTGAAATTCCCCTTATTTGGGGGCAAAAAGGCAGAAATATCCCATATTTTGGGGCAAAATTGCAGAAATTTCACTTATTTCAGGGTACTAAGTCAGAAATTTTTCTTACTTTGGGGCAAAAAAGACAGAAATTCCCTTTGTTTTCAGGGAAAAAAAACAGAAATTCCACTTATTTAGAGGCAAAAATGCAGAAATTCCCCTTATTTTGGCGCAAAAATGAAGAAATTTCCCTTTTTTATGGCAAAAAGGTATGCATTCTTCTTATTTTCGGGCAAAAAGGCAGAAATTCCCCCTATTTTAGAGCAAAGTTGCAGAAATTCCCCTAATTGTGGGGCAAAAAGGCAGAAATTCCCTATATGTTGGGGCAAAAAGACAGAAATTCTCCTTATTTTAAAGCAAAACTCAGAAATTTCACTTATTTTGCGGCAAAATTACAGAAATTTCAATTATTTCAGAAAAAAAAAGCAGAAATTTTCTTATTTTGGGGCAAAAAGACAGAAATTTCTTTTATTTTGGTACAAAATTGCAGAAATTATTCTTATTTTGGGGCAAAAAAGCAGAAATTTCTCATATTTTGGGGCAAAATTGCAGAAAATTTCCTTATTTTGAGGTAAAAAGTCTAAAATTCCCCTTATTTGGTTGCAAAAAGGCAGAAATTTTCCTTATTTGGGGGAAAAATTGCAGAAATTTCACTTATTTCAGGTTAATAAGTCAGAAATTTTCTTTATTTTGGGGCAAAAAAAGACAGAAATTCTCTTTGTTTTGGGGGTAAAAGACAGAAATTCCACTTATTTAGAGGCAAAAAAGCAGAAATTCCCATTATTTTGGAGCAAAAATGAAGAAATTTCCCTTTTTTATGGCAAAAAGGTATGCATTCTTCTTATTTTCGGGCAAAAAGGCAGAAATTCCCCCTATTTTAGAGCAAAATTGCAGAAATTCCCCTAATTGTGGGGCAAAAAAACAGAAATTCCCTATATGTTGGGGCAAAAAGATAGAAATTCTCCATATTTTGGGGCAAAACTCAGAAATTCCACTTATTTTGGGGCAAAATTCCATAAATTTCCCTTATTTTGGGGCAAAATTGCAGAAATTTCACTTATTTAGGGGCAAAATTGCAGAAATTTCACTTATTTCAGGGGAAAAAGACAGAAATTTCTTTTATTTTGGTACAAAATTGCAGAAATTTTTCTTATTTTGGGCAAAAAGGCAGAAATTTCCCATATTTTGAGGCAAAAATGCAGAAATTTCACTTATTTCAGGGTAATAAGTCAGAAATTTTCCTTACTTTGTGGCAAAAAAGACAGAAATTCCCTTTGTTTTGGTGGAAAAAGACAGAAATTCCACTTATTTAGAGGCAAAAATGCAGAAATTCCCCTTATTTTGGCGCAAAAATGAAGAAATTTCCCTTTTTTATGGCAAAAAGGTATGCATTCTTCTTATTTTCGGGCAAAAAGGCAGAAATTCCCTTTGTTTTGGGGGAAAAAGACAGAAATTCCACTTATTTAGAGGCAAAAAAGCAGAAATTCTCCATATTTTGGAGCAAAATTGCAGAAATTCCCCTAATTGTGGGGCAAAAAGGCAGAAATTCCCTATATGTTAGGGCAAAACGACAGAAATTCTCCTCATTTGGGGGCAAAATTCAGAAATTCCATTTATTTTGGGGCAAAATTCCCAAAATTCCCCTTATTTTGGGGCTAAATTGCAGAAATTTCAATTATTTTGGGGCAAAATTGCAGAAATTTCACTTTTTTCAAGGAAAAAAGGCCGAAATTTTCCGTTTTTAGGGGCAAAAAGTCAGAAATTCCTAATATTTTGAGGCAAAAATGCAGAAATTCCTCTTATTTTGAGGTAAAAAGGCTGAAATTCCCCTTATTTGGGGGCAAAAATGCAGAAATTTCTCTTATACTCGGGCAAAATTGCAGAAATTTCAGTTATTTCAGGGTAATAATTCAGAAATTTTCCTTATTTTGGGGCAAAAAATACAGAAATTCCATTTGTATGGGTGGAAAAAGACAGAAATTCCATTTATTTAGAGGCAAAAAAGCAGAAATTCCCCTTATTTTGGAGCAAAATTGCAGAAATTTCCCTTTTTATAGCCAAAAGGTATGCATTCTTCTTATTTTCAGGCAAAAAGGCAGAAATTCCCCGTATTTTGGAGTAAAATTGCAGAAATTCCCTATATGTTGGGGCAAAAAGACAGAAATTCTCCTTATTTTGGGGCAAAACTCAGAAATTCCACTTATTTTGGAACAAAATTTCAGAAATTTCCCTTATTTTTGGCCAAAATTGCAGAAATTTCACTATTTTGGGGCAAAATTGCAGAAATTTCACTTATTTCAGGGAAAAAAAGCAGAAATTTTCTTATTTTGGAGCAAAAAGGCAGAAATTTCCCATATTTTGAGGCAGAAATGCAGAAATTCCCCTTATTTTGAGGTAAAAATGCTGAAATTCCCCTTATTTGGGGGCAAAAAGGCAGAAATTTCCCATATTTTGGGGCAAAATTGCAGAAATTTCACTTATTTCAGGGTACTAAGTCAGAAATTTTTCTTACTTTGGGGCAAAAAAGACAGAAATTCCCTTTGTTTTCAGGGAAAAAGACAGAAATTCCACTTATTTAGAGGCAAAAATGCAGAAATTCCCCTTATTTTGGAGCAAAAATGAAGAAATTTCCATTTTTTATGGCAAAAAGGTATGCATTCTTCTTATTTTCGGGCAAAAAGGCAGAAATTCCCTAATTTTAGAGCAAAATTGCAGAAATTCCCCTAATTGTGGGGCAAAAAGGCAGAAATTCCCTATATGTTTGGGCAAAATACAGAAATTCTCCTTATTTTGGTGAAAAACTCAGAAATTCCACTTATTTTGGGGCAAAATTGCAGAAATTTCCCTTATTTTGGGGCAAAATTGCAGAAATTTCACTTATTTTGGATCAAAATTGCAGAAATTTCACTTTTTTCAGGGTAATAAGTCAGAAATTTTCCTTATTTTGGGGCAAAAAAGACAGAAATTTTCTATGTTCTGGGGGAAAAAGACAGTAATTCCACTTTTTTAGAGGCAAAAAAGCAGAAATTCCTTTTATTTTGGAGTAAAAATGAAGAAATTTCTTTTTTTTGTTTCAAAAGGTATACATTCCCTTTATTTTCGGGCAAAAAGGCAGAAATTCCCCGTATTTTGGAGCAAACTTGCAGATATTCCCCTAATTGTGGGGCAAAAAGGCAGAAATTCCCTATATGTTGGGGCAAAAAGACAGAAATTCTCCTTATTTTGGGGCAAAACTCAGAAATTCCACTTATTTTGGGGCAAAATTCCAGAAATTTCCCTTATTTTGGGGCAAAATTGCAGAAATTTCACTTATTTTCAGGCAAAATTAAATAAATTTCACTTATTTCAGAAAAAAAGCAGAATTTTCTTATTTTGGTGCAAAAAGGCAGAAATTTCTTTTATTTTGTTACAAAATTGCAGAAATTTTTCTTATTTTGGGGCAAAAAGGCAGAAATCTCCCATATTTTGGGGCAAAAATGCAGAAATTCCTCTTATTTTGAGGTAAAAAGGCTGAAATTCCCCTTATTTGGGGGCAAAAGGGCAGAAATTTCCCTTATTTTGAGGCAAAATTGCAGAAATTTCACTTATTTCAGAGAAAAAAAGCAAAAACTTTACTTATTTTAGGGCAAAATGCAGAAATTCCCATTATTTTGGGGCAAAAGGCAGAAATTCACCTTATTTTGTGGTAAAATTGCAGACATTTCACATATTTCAGGGCAAAAAGGTAGAAATTCCCCTTATTTGGGGGCAAAAAGGCAGAAATTCCCCTTATTTTGGGATAAAATTGCAGAAATGTCCCTTGTTTGGGGGCAAAAAGGCAGAAAATCCCCTTAATTTTTGGCAAAAAAGCAGAAATTTCCCGTATTTTGGAGCAAAATTGCAGAAATTCCCCTAATATTTGGGCAAAAATGCAGAAATTCTTATTATTTGGGGCAAATCGGCAGAAGTTCCCCTTATTTTAGGAAAAAGAGGCAGAAATTCCCTGTATTTTGAAGCAAAATTGCAGAAACTCCCCTAATTTTGGGGCAAAAAGGCATAAATTTCTCATATTTTGGGGCAAAAATGCAGAAATTTTTCTTATTTTGAGGTAAAAAGGCTGAAATTCCCCTTATTTGGGGGCAAAAAAGAAGAATTTCTCTTATTTTGGGGCAAAATTGCAGAAATTTCACTTATTTCAGAGTAATAAGTCAGAAATTTTCGTTATTTTGGGGCAAAAAAAAACAGAAATTCCCTTTGTTTTGGGGGGAAAAGACAGAAATTCCACTTTTTTAGAGGCAAAAAAGCAGAAATAACTTTTATTTTGGAGTAAAAATGTAGAAATTTCCCTTTTTTATGGCAAAAAGGTATGCATTCTTCTTATTTTCGGGAAAAAGGCAGAAATTCCCCGTATTTTCGAGCAAAATTGCAAAAATTCCCCTAATTTTAGGGCAAAAAGGCAGAAATTCCCTATATGTTAGGGCAAAAAGACAGAAATTCTCCTTATTTTGGGGCAAAACTCAGAAATTCCACTTATTTTGGGGCAAAATTCTAGAAATTTTTCTTATTTTAAAGCAAAATTGCAGAAATTTCACTTATTTTGGGGTAAAATTGCAGAAATTTCACTTATTTCATGGAAAAAAGGCAGAAATTTTTCTTATTTTGGAACAAAAAGGAAAAATTTCCTAATATTTTGTGGCAAAAATGCCGAAATTCCCCTTATTTTGAGGTAAAAAAGCTGAAATTTCCCTTATTTGAGGGCAAAAAGGCAGAAATTTCCCTTATTTTGGGTCAAAATTGCAGAAATTTCACTTATTTCAGGGTAATAAGTCAGAAATTTTCCTTATTTTGGGGCCAAAAGGACAGAAATTCCCTTTGTTTTGGGGGAAAAAGACAGAAATTCCACTTAATTAGAGGCAAAAAAGCAGAAATTCCCCTTATTTTGGAGCAATAATGAAGAAATTTCCCTTTTTTATGGCAAAAAGGTATGCATTCTTCTTATTTTCGGGCAAAAAGACAGAAATTCCCCGTATTTTGAAGCAAAATTGCAGAAATTCCCCTAATTGTGGGGCAAAAAAACAGAAATTCCCTATATGTTGGGGCAAAAAGACAGAAATTCTCCTTATTTTGGGGTAAAACTCAGAAATTCCACTTATTTTGGGGGCAAAATTCCAGAAATTTCCCTTATTTTGGGGCAAAATTGCAGAAATTTTACTTATTATGGGGCAAAATTGCAGAAATTTCACTTATTTCAGAAAAATAAGCAGAATTTATTTATTTTGGTGCAAAAAGGCAGAAATTTCTTTTATTTTGGTACAAATTGCAGAAATTTTTCTTATTTTGGGGCAAAAAGGCAGAAATCTTCATATTTTGGGGCAAAAATGCAGAAATTCCTCTTATTTTGAGGTAAAAAGGCTGAAATTTCCCTTATTTGGGGGCAAAAAGGAAGAAATTTCCCATATTTTGAGGCAAAATTGCAGAAATTTCACTTATTTCAGGATAATAAGTCAGAAATTTTCGTTATTTTGGGGCAAAAGAGACAGAAATTTCCTTTGTTTTGGGGGAAAAAAACAGAAATTCCACTTTTTTAGAGGCAAAAAAGCAGAAATTCCTTTTATTTTGGAGTAAAAATGAGGAAATTTCCCTTTTTTGTGGCAAAAGGTATACATTCCACTTATTTTTGGGCTAAAAAGCAGAAATTACCCGTATTTTGGAGCAAAATTGCAGAAATTCCCCTAATTGTGGGGCAAGAAGGGAGAAATTCCCTATATGTTGGGGCAAAAAGAAACAAATTCTCCTTATTTTGGGTCAAAACTCAGAAATTCTACATATATTGGGGCAAAATTCCAGAAATTTCCCTTATTTTGGGGCAAAATTGCAGAAATTTCACTTATTTTTGGGCAAAATTGCAGAAATTTCACTTATTTCAGAAAAAAAAGCAGAAATTTTCTTATTTTGGTGCAAAAGGGCGGAAATTTCTTTTATTTTGGTACAAAATTGCAGAAATTTTTCTTATTTTGGGGCAAAAAGGCAGAAATCTCCCATATTTTGGGGCTAAAATGCAGAAATTTCTCTTATTTTGAGGTAAAAAGGCTGAAATTCCCCTTATTTGGGGGCAAAAAGGCAGAAATTTCCCTTATTTGGGGGCAAAATTGCAGAAATTTCACTTATTTCAGGCTAATAAGTCAGAAATTTTCCTTATTTTGGGGCAAAAAAGACAGAAATTTCCTTTGTTTTGGGGGATAAAGACAGAAATACCACTTATTTAGAGGCAAAAAAGCAGAAATTCCCCTTATTTTGGAGCAAAACTGAAGAAATTTCTATTTTTTATGGCAAAAGGGTATGCATTCTTCTTATTTTCGGGCAAAAAGGCAGAAATTCCCCGTATTTTGGAGCAAAATTGCAGAAATTCCCCTAATTGTGGGGCAAGAAGGGGGAAATTCCCTATATGTTGGGGCAAAAAGACAGAAATTCTCCTTATTTTGGGGCAAAACTCAGAAATTCCACTTATTTTGGTGCAAAATTCCAGAAATTTCCCTTATTTTAGGGCAAAATTGCAGAAATTTCACTTATTTTGGGGCAAAATTGCAGAAATTTAACTTATTTCAGAAAAAAATTCAGAAATTTTTCTATTTTGGTGCAAAAAGGCAGAAATTTCTTTTATTTTGGTACAAAATTGCAGAAATTTTTCTTATTTTGGGGCAAAAAGGCAGAAATCCCCCATATTTTGAGGCAAAAATGCAGAAATTCCTCTTATTTTGAGGTAATAAGGCTGAAATTTTCCTTATTTGGGGGCAAAAAGGCAGAAATTTCCCTTATTTTGAGGCAAAATTGCAGAAATTTCACTTATTTCAGGGTAATAAGTCAGAAATTTTCTTTATTTTGGGGCAAAAAAGACAGAAATTCCCTTTGTTTTGGGAGAAAAAGACAGAAATTCCACTTTTTTAGAGGCAAAAAAGCAGAAATTCCTTTTATTTTGGAGTAAAAATGAAGAAATTTCCCTTTTTTATGGCAAAAAGGTATGCATTCCACTTATTTTCGGGCAAAAAGGCAGAAATTACCCGTATTTTGGAGCAATATTGCAGAAATTCCCCTAATTGTGGGGCAAAAAGGCAGAAATTCCCTATATGTTAGGGCAAAAAGACAGAAATTCTCCTTATTTTGGGGCAAAACTCAGAAATTCTACTTATTTTGGGGCAAAATTCCAGAAATTTCCCTTATGTTGGGGCAAAATTGCAGAAATTTCACTTATTTTGGGGCAAAATTGCAGAAATTTCACTTATTTCAGGGTAATAAGTCAGAAATTTTCCTTATTTTGGGGCCAAAAAGACAGAAATTCCCTTTGTTTTGGGGGAAAAAGACAGAAATTCCACTTATTTAGAGGCAAAAAAGCAGAAATTCCTCTTATTTTGGAGCAAAATTGCAGAAATTCCCCTAATTGTGGGGCAAAAATGCAGAAATTCCCTATATGTTGGGGCAAAAAGAAACAAATTCTCCTTATTTTGGGTCAAAACTCAGAAATTTCACTAATATTGGGGCAAAATTCCAGAAATTTCCTTTATTTTGGGGCAAAATTGCAGAAATTTCACTTATTTTGGGGCAAAATTGCAGAAATTTCACTTATTTCAGAAAAAAAAGCAGAAATTTTCCTATTTTGGTGCAAAAAGGCAGAATTATCTTTTATTTTGGTACAAAATTGCAGAAATTTTTCTTATTTTGGGGCAAAAAGGCAGAAATCTCCCATATTTTGGGGCAAAAATGAAGATATTCCTCTTATTTTGAGGTAAAAAGGCTGAAATTTCCTTTATTTGGGGGCAAAAAGGCAGAAATTTCCCTTATTTTGAGGAAAATTGCAGAAATTTCACTTATTTCAGGGTAATAAGTCAGAAGTTTTCGTTATTTTGGGGCAAAAAAGACAGAAATTCCCTTTGTTTTGGGGGAAAAAGACAGAAATTCTACTTTTTTAGAGGCAAAAAAGCAGAAATTCCTTTTATTTTGGAGTAAAAATGAAGAAATTTCTTTTTTTGTGGCAAAAGGTATACATTCCACTTATTTTTGGGCTAAAAAGCAGAAATTACCCGTATTTTGGAGCAAAATTGCAGAAAATCCCCTAATTGTGGGGCAAAAAGGCAGAAATTCCCTATATGTTAGGGCAAAAAGACAGAAATTCTCCTTATTTTAAGGCAAAACTCAGAAATTCCACTTATTTTGCGGCAAAATTCTAGAAATTTCCCTTATTTTGGAACAAAATTGCAGAAATTTCACTTATTTTGGGGCAAAATTGCAGTAATTTCACTTATTTTGGGGCAAAATTGCAGAAATTCCAAATATTTTGTGGCAAAAATGCAGAAATTCCCCTTATTTTAAGGTAAAAAGGCAGAAATTCCCCTTATTTGGGGGTAAAAAACAGAAATTTCCCTTATTTTGTGGCAAAATTGCAGAAATTTCACTTATTTTGGGGCAAAATTGCAGAAATTTCACTTATTTCAGAAAAAAATTCAGAAATTTTCCTATTTTGGTGCAAAAAGACAGAAATTTCTATTTTGGTACAAAATTGAAGAAATTTTTCTTTTTTGGGGGCAAAAAGGCACAAATCTCCCATATTTTGGAGAAAAAATGCAAAAATTCCTCTTATTTTGAGGTAAAAAGGTAGAAATTTCCCTTATTTGGGGGAAAAAGGCAGAAATTTCCCTTATTTTGAGGCAAAATTGCAGAAATTTCACTTATTTCAGTGTAATAAGTCAGAAATTTTCCTTATTTTGGGGCAAAAAAGACAGAAATTCCCTTTCTTTTGGGGGAAAAAGACAGAAATTCCAATTTTTTAGCGGCAAAAAAGCAGAAATTCATTTTATTTTGGAGTAAAAATGAAGAAATTTCTTTTTATTTGTGGCAAAAGATATACATTCCCCTTATTTTCAGGCTAAAAAGCAGAAATTCCCCGTATTTTGGAGCAAAATTGCAGAAATTCCCCTAATTGTGGGGCAAAAAGGCAGAAATTTCCGATATGTTAGGGCAAAAAGACAGAAATTCTTTTTATTTTGGGGCTAAACTCAGAAATTCCACTTATTTTGGGGCAAAATTCCAGAAATTTCCCTTATTTTGGGGCAAAATTGCAGAAATTTCACTTATTTTGGGGCAAAATTGCAGAAATTTCACTTATTTCAGGGTAATAAGTCAGAAATTTTCCTTATTTTGGGGCCAAAAAGACAGAAATTTCCTTTGTTTTGGGGTGAAAAAGATAGGAATTCCACTTATTTAGTGGCAAAAAAGCATAAATTCCTCTTATTTTGGAGCAAAAATGAAGAAATTTCCTTTTTTTATGGCAAAAAGGTATGCATTCTTCTTATTTTCGGGCAAAAAGGCAGAAATTCCCAGTATTTTGGAGCAAAATTGCAGAAATTCCCCTAATTGTGGGGCAAAAAGGCAGAAATTCCCTATATGTTGGGGCAAAAAAAAACAAATTCTCCTTATTTTGGGTCAAAACTCAGAAATTCCACTGATATTGGGGCAAAATTCCAGAAATTTCCCGTATTTTGGGGCAAAATTGCAGAAATTTCACTTATTTTGGGGCAAAATTGCAGAAATTTCACTTATTTCAGAAAAAAAAGCAGAAATTTTCTTATTTTGGTGCAAAAAGGCGGAAATTTCTTTTATTTTGGTACAAAATTGCAGAAATTTTTCTTATTTTGGGGCAAAAACGCAGAAATCTCCCATATTTTAAGGCAAAAATGAAGAAATTTCTCTTATTTTGAGGTAAAAATATGAAATTCCCATTATTTGGGGGTAAAAAGGCAGAAATTTCCCTTATTTTGAGGCAAAATTGCAGAAATTTCACTTATTTCAGTGTAATAAGTCAGAAATTTTCTTTATTTTGGGGCAAAAAAGACAGAAATTCTTTTTGTTTTGAGGGAAAAAGGCAGAAATTCCACTTTTTTAGCGGCAAAAAAGCAAAAATTCATTTTATTTTGGAGTAAAAATGAAGAAAGTTTTTTTTTGTGGCAAAAAGTATACATTCCCCTTATTTTCAGGCTAAAAAGCAGAAATTCCCCGTATTTTGGAGCAAAATTGCAGAAATTCCCCTAATTGTGGGGAAAAAAGGCAGAAATTGCCTATATGTTGGGGCAAAAAGACAGAAATTCTCCTAATTTTGGGGCAAAACTCAGAAATTCCACTTATTTTGGGGCAAAATTCCAGAAATTTCCCTTATTTTGGGGCAAAATTGCAGAAATCTCACTTATTTTGGGGCAAAATTGCAGAAATTTCACTTATTTCAGGGTAATATGTCAGAAATTTTCCTTAATTTGGAGCAAAAAAACAGAAATTACCTTTGTTTTGGGGGAAAAAGACAGAAATTCCACTTATTTAGAGGCAAAAAAGCTGAAATTCCCCTTATTTTGGAGCAAAAATGAAGAACTTTCCCTTTTTTATGGCAAAAAGGTATGCATTCTTCTTATTTTCGGGCAAAAAGGCAGAAATTCCCCGTATTTTGGAGCACAATTGCAGAAATTCCCCTAATTGTGGGGCGAAAAGGCAGAAATTCCCTACATGTTAGGGCAAAAAGACAGAAATTCTCCTTATTTTGGGGCAAAACTCAGAAATTCCACTTATTTTAAGGCAAAATTCCAGAAATTTCCTTTATTTGGGAGCAAAATTGCAGAAATTTCTGTTATTTTGGGGCAAAATTGCAGAAATTTCACTATTTCAGAAAAAAAAGCAGAAATTTTCTCATTTTGGTGCAAAAAGGCGGAAATTTCTTTTATTTTGGTACAAAATTGCAGAAATTTTTCTTATTTTGGGGCAAAAAGGCAGAAATCTCCCATATTTTGGGGCAAAAATGCAGAAATTCCTCTTATTTTGAGGTAAAAAGGCTGAAATTCCCCTTATTTGGAGTCAAAAAGGCAGAAATTTTTCTTATTTTGGGGCAAAATTGCAGAAATTTCACTTATTTCAGAGTAGTCAGTCAGAAATTTTTCTTATTTTGGGGCAAAAAAGCAGAAATTCCTTTTATTTTGGAGTAAAAATGAAGAAATTTTTTTTTTGTGGCAAATGGTATACATTCCCCTTATTTTCAGGCTAAAAAGCAGAAATTACCCGTATTTTGGAGCAAAATTGCAAAAATTCCGCTAATTGTGGGGCAAAAAGGCAGAAATTCCCTGTAAGTTAGAGCAAAAAAACAGAAAATCTCCTTATTTTGGGGCAAAACTCAGAAATTCCACTTACTTTGGGGCAAAATTCCAAAAATTTCCCTTATTTTGGGCCAAAATTGCAGAAATTTCACTTATTTTGAGGCAAAATTGCATAAATTTCACTTATTTCATCAGGGTAATAAGTCAGAAATTTTCCTTATTTTGGGGCAAAAAACACAGAAATTCCCTTTGTTTTGGGGGAAAAAGACAGAAATTCCACTTTTTTAGAGGCAAAAAAGCAGAAATTCCTTTTATTTTGGAGTAAAAATGAAGAAATTTCCCTTTTTTGTGGCAAAATGTATACATTCCACTTAATTTTGGGCTAAAAAGCTGAAATTACCCCTATTTTGGAGCAAAATTGCAGAAATTCCCCTAATTGTGGGGCAAAATGCAGAAATTCCCTATATGTTAGGGCAAACAGACAGAAATTCTCCTTATTTTGGGGCAAACCTCAGAAATTCCACTTATTTTGGGGCAAAATTCCAGAAATTTCCCTTATTTTGTGGCAAAATTGCAGAAATTTCCTTTACATTGGGGAAAAATTGCAGAAATTTCCCTTATTTTGGGGCAAAATTGCAGAAATTTCACTTATTTCATGGTAAAAAGGCAGAAATTTTCCTCATTTTGGGGCAAAAATGCAGAGATTCCAAATATTTTGTGGTAAAATTGCAAAAATTCCCCTTATTTTGAGGTAAAAAGGCAGAAATTCCCCTTATTTGGGGGCAAAAAGCAGAAATTTCCCTTATTCTGGGACAAAATTGCAGAAATTTCACTTATTTCAGGGTAATAAGTCAGAAATTTTCCTTATTTGGGGCAAAAAAGACAGAAATTCCTTTTGTTTTGGGGGAAAAAGTCAGAAATTCCACATATTTAGAAACAAAAAAGCAGAAATTCCCCGTATTTTTGAGCAAAATTGCAGAAATTCCCCTAATTGTGGGACAAAAAGGCAGAAATTTGCTATATGTTGGGGCAAAAAGACAGAAATTCTTTTTATTTTGGGGCAAAACTCAGAAATTCCACTTATTTTGGGACAAAATTCCAGAAATTTCACTTATTTTGGGGCAAAATTGCAGAAATTTCACTTATTTTGGCAAAATTGCAGAAATTTCAATTATTTCAGAAAAAAAGCAGAAATTTTCTTATTTTGGTGCAAAAAGGCAGAAATTTCTTTTATTTTGGTACAAAATTGCAGAAATTTTTCTTATTTGGGGGCAAAAAGCAGAAATCCCCTATATTTTGGGGCAAAAATGCATAAATTCCTCTTATTTTGAGGTAAAAAGGCTGAAATTTCCCTTATTTGGGGGCAAAAAGACAGAAATTTCCCTTATTTTGAGGCAAAATTGCAGAAATTTCACTTATTTCAGGGTAATAAGTCAGAAATTTTTCTTACTTTGGGGCAAAAAACAGAAATTCCCTTTGTTTTGGGGGAAAAAGACAGAAATTCCACTTATTTAGAGGCAAAAAAGCAGAAATTCTTCTTTATTGGAGCAAAAATGAAGAAATTTATCTTTTTTTGTGGCAAAAGGTATACATTCCGCTTATTTTCGGGCTAAAAAGCAGAAATTCCCCGTATTTTGTATCAAAATTGCAGAAATTCCCCTTATTTTGGAGCAAAAATAAAGAAATTTCCCTTTTTTTATGGTAAAAAGGTATGCATTCTTCTTATTTTCGGGCAAAAAGGCAGAAATTCCCCGTATTTTGGAGCAAAATTGCAGAAATTCCCCTAATTGTGGGGCAAAAAGGCAGAAATTCCCTATATGTTGGGGCAAAAAGACAGAAATTCTCCTTATTTTGGGTCAAAACTCAGAATTTCCACTGATATTGGGGCAAAATTCCAGAAATTTCCCGTATTTTGGGGCAAAATTGCAGAAATTTCACTTATTTTGGGGCAAAATTGCAGAAATTTCACTTATTTCAGAAAAAAAAGCAGAAATTTTCTTATTTTGGTGCAAAAAGGCGGAAATTTCTTTTATTTTGGTACAAAATTGCAGAAATTTTTCTTATTTTGGGGCAAAAACGCAGAAATCTCCCATATTTTAAGGCAAAAATGAAGAAATTTCTCTTATTTTGAGGTAAAAATATGAAATTCCTATTATTTGGGGGTAAAAAGGCAGAAATTTCCCTTATTTTGAGGCAAAATTGCAGAAATTTCACTTATTTCAGTGTAATAAGTCAGAAATTTTCTTTATTTTGGGGCAAAAAAGACAGAAATTCTTTTTGTTTTGAGGGAAAAAGGCAGAAATTCCACTTTTTTAGCGGCAAAAAAGCAAAAATTCATTTTATTTTGGAGTAAAAATGAAGAAAGTTTTTTTTTGTGGCAAAAAGTATACATTCCCCTTATTTTCAGGCTAAAAAGCAGAAATTCCCCGTATTTTGGAGCAAAATTGCAGAAATTCCCCTAATTGTGGGGAAAAAAGGCAGAAATTGCCTATATGTTGGGGCAAAAAGACAGAAATTCTCCTAATTTTGGGGCAAAACTCAGAAATTCCACTTATTTTGGGGCAAAATTCCAGAAATTTCCCTTATTTTGGGGCAAAATTGCAGAAATCTCACTTATTTTGGGGCAAAATTGCAGAAATTTCACTTATTTCAGGGTAATATGTCAGAAATTTTCCTTAATTTGGAGCAAAAAAACAGAAATTACCTTTGTTTTGGGGGAAAAAGACAGAAATTCCACTTATTTAGAGGCAAAAAAGCTGAAATTCCCCTTATTTTGGAGCAAAAATGAAGAACTTTCCCTTTTTTATGGCAAAAAGGTATGCATTCTTCTTATTTTCGGGCAAAAAGGCAGAAATTCCCCGTATTTTGGAGCACAATTGCAGAAATTCCCCTAATTGTGGGGCGAAAAGGCAGAAATTCCCTACATGTTAGGGCAAAAAGACAGAAATTCTCCTTATTTTGGGGCAAAACTCAGAAATTCCACTTATTTTAAGGCAAAATTCCAGAAATTTCCTTTATTTGGGAGCAAAATTGCAGAAATTTCTGTTATTTTGGGGCAAAATTGCAGAAATTTCACTTATTTCAGAAAAAAAAGCAGAAATTTTCTCATTTTGGTGCAAAAAGGCGGAAATTTCTTTTATTTTGGTACAAAATTGCAGAAATTTTTCTTATTTTGGGGCAAAAAGGCAGAAATCTCCCATATTTTGGGGCAAAAATGCAGAAATTCCTCTTATTTTGAGGTAAAAAGGCTGAAATTCCCCTTATTTGGAGTCAAAAAGGCAGAAATTTTTCTTATTTTGGGGCAAAATTGCAGAAATTTCACTTATTTCAGAGTAGTCAGTCAGAAATTTTTCTTATTTTGGGGCAAAAAAGCAGAAATTCCTTTTATTTTGGAGTAAAAATGAAGAAATTTTTTTTTTGTGGCAAATGGTATACATTCCCCTTATTTTCAGGCTAAAAAGCAGAAATTACCCGTATTTTGGAGCAAAATTGCAAAAATTCCGCTAATTGTGGGGCAAAAAGGCAGAAATTCCCTGTAAGTTAGAGCAAAAAAACAGAAAATCTCCTTATTTTGGGGCAAAACTCAGAAATTCCACTTACTTTGGGGCAAAATTCCAAAAATTTCCCTTATTTTGGGCCAAAATTGCAGAAATTTCACTTATTTTGAGGCAAAATTGCATAAATTTCACTTATTTCATCAGGGTAATAAGTCAGAAATTTTCCTTATTTTGGGGCAAAAAACACAGAAATTCCCTTTGTTTTGGGGGAAAAAGACAGAAATTCCACTTTTTTAGAGGCAAAAAAGCAGAAATTCCTTTTATTTTGGAGTAAAAATGAAGAAATTTCCCTTTTTTGTGGCAAAATGTATACATTCCACTTAATTTTGGGCTAAAAAGCTGAAATTACCCCTATTTTGGAGCAAAATTGCAGAAATTCCCCTAATTGTGGGGCAAAATGCAGAAATTCCCTATATGTTAGGGCAAACAGACAGAAATTCTCCTTATTTTGGGGCAAACCTCAGAAATTCCACTTATTTTGGGGCAAAATTCCAGAAATTTCCCTTATTTTGTGGCAAAATTGCAGAAATTTCCTTTACATTGGGGAAAAATTGCAGAAATTTCCCTTATTTTGGGGCAAAATTGCAGAAATTTCACTTATTTCATGGTAAAAAGGCAGAAATTTTCCTCATTTTGGGGCAAAAATGCAGAGATTCCAAATATTTTGTGGTAAAATTGCAAAAATTCCCCTTATTTTGAGGTAAAAAGGCAGAAATTCCCCTTATTTGGGGGCAAAAAGCAGAAATTTCCCTTATTCTGGGACAAAATTGCAGAAATTTCACTTATTTCAGGGTAATAAGTCAGAAATTTTCCTTATTTGGGGCAAAAAAGACAGAAATTCCTTTTGTTTTGGGGGAAAAAGTCAGAAATTCCACATATTTAGAAACAAAAAAGCAGAAATTCCCCGTATTTTTGAGCAAAATTGCAGAAATTCCCCTAATTGTGGGACAAAAAGGCAGAAATTTGCTATATGTTGGGGCAAAAAGACAGAAATTCTTTTTATTTTGGGGCAAAACTCAGAAATTCCACTTATTTTGGGACAAAATTCCAGAAATTTCACTTATTTTGGGGCAAAATTGCAGAAATTTCACTTATTTTGGCAAAATTGCAGAAATTTCAATTATTTCAGAAAAAAAGCAGAAATTTTCTTATTTTGGTGCAAAAAGGCAGAAATTTCTTTTATTTTGGTACAAAATTGCAGAAATTTTTCTTATTTGGGGGCAAAAAGCAGAAATCCCCTATATTTTGGGGCAAAAATGCATAAATTCCTCTTATTTTGAGGTAAAAAGGCTGAAATTTCCCTTATTTGGGGGCAAAAAGACAGAAATTTCCCTTATTTTGAGGCAAAATTGCAGAAATTTCACTTATTTCAGGGTAATAAGTCAGAAATTTTTCTTACTTTGGGGCAAAAAACAGAAATTCCCTTTGTTTTGGGGGAAAAAGACAGAAATTCCACTTATTTAGAGGCAAAAAAGCAGAAATTCTTCTTTATTGGAGCAAAAATGAAGAAATTTATCTTTTTTTGTGGCAAAAGGTATACATTCCGCTTATTTTCGGGCTAAAAAGCAGAAATTCCCCGTATTTTGTATCAAAATTGCAGAAATTCCCCTTATTTTGGAGCAAAAATAAAGAAATTTCCCTTTTTTATGGTAAAAAGGTATGCATTCTTCTTATTTTCGGGCAAAAAGGCAGAAATTCCCCGTATTTTGGAGCAAAATTGCAGAAATTCCCCTAATTGTGGGGCAAAAAGGCAGAAATTCCCTATATGTTGGGGCAAAAAGACAGAAATTCTCCTTATTTTGGGGCAAAACTCAGAAATTTCACTTATTTTGGTGCAAAATTCCAGAAATTTCCCTTATTTTAGGGCAAAATTGCAGAATTTTCACTTATTTTGGGGCAAAATTGCAGAAATTTCACTTATTTCAGAAAAAAAAGCAGAATTTATTTATTTTGGTGCAAAAAGGCAGAAATTTCTTTTATTTTGGTACAAAATTGCAGAAATTTTTCTTATTTTGGGGCAAAAAGGCAGAAATCTCCCATATTTTGTGGCAAAAATGCAGAAATTTCTCTTATTTTGAGGTAAAAAGGCTGAAATTCCCCTTATTTGGGGGCAAAAAGGCAGAAATTTCCCTTATTTTGAGGCAAAATTGCAGAAATTTCACTTATTTCAGGGTAATAAGTCAGAAATTTTCCTTATTTTGGGGCAAAAAACACAGAAATTCCCTTTGTTTTGGGGGAAAAAGACAGAAATTCCACTTTTTTAGAGGCAAAAAAGCAGAAATTCCTTTTATTTTGGAGTAAAAATGAAGAAATTTCCATTTTTTGTGGCAAAATGTATACATTCCACTTATTTTTGGGCTAAAAAGCAGAAATTACCCGTATTTTGGAGCAAAATTGCAGAAATTTTCCTAATTGTGGGGCAAAAGCAGAAATTCCCTATATGTTGGGGAAAAAGACAGAAATTCTCCTTATTTTGGGGCAAAACTCAGAAATTCCACTTATTTTGGGGCAAAATTCCAGAAATTTCCCTTATTTTGTGGCAAAATTGCCGAAATTTCACTTATTTTGGGGCAAAATTGCAGAAATTTCACTTATTTCATGGTAAAAAGACAGAAATTTTCCTCATTTTGGGGCAAAAAGGCAGAGATTCCAAATATTTTGTGGTAAAATTGCAAAAATTCCCCTTATTTTGAGGTAAAAAGGCAGAAATTCCCCTTATTTGGGGGCAAAAAGCAGAAATTTCCCTTATTCTGGGACAAAATTGCAGAAATTTCACTTATTTCAGGGTAATAAGTCAGAAATTTTCCTTATTTGGGGCAAAAAAGACAGAAATTCCTTTTGTTTTGGGGGAAAAAGTCAGAAATTCCACATATTTAGAAACAAAAAAGCAGAAATTCCCCGTATTTTTGAGCAAAATTGCAGAAATTCCCCTAATTGTGGGACAAAAAGGCAGAAATTTGCTATATGTTGGGGCAAAAAGACAGAAATTCTTTTTATTTTGGGGCAAAACTCAGAAATTCCACTTATTTTGGGACAAAATTCCAGAAATTTCACTTATTTTGGGGCAAAATTGCAGAAATTTCACTTATTTTGGCAAAATTGCAGAAATTTCAATTATTTCAGAAAAAAAGCAGAAATTTTCTTATTTTGGTGCAAAAAGGCAGAAATTTCTTTTATTTTGGTACAAAATTGCAGAAATTTTTCTTATTTGGGGGCAAAAAGCAGAAATCCCCTATATTTTGGGGCAAAAATGCATAAATTCCTCTTATTTTGAGGTAAAAAGGCTGAAATTTCCCTTATTTGGGGGCAAAAAGACAGAAATTTCCCTTATTTTGAGGCAAAATTGCAGAAATTTCACTTATTTCAGGGTAATAAGTCAGAAATTTTTCTTACTTTGGGGCAAAAAACAGAAATTCCCTTTGTTTTGGGGGAAAAAGACAGAAATTCCACTTATTTAGAGGCAAAAAAGCAGAAATTCTTCTTTATTGGAGCAAAAATGAAGAAATTTATCTTTTTTTGTGGCAAAAGGTATACATTCCGCTTATTTTCGGGCTAAAAAGCAGAAATTCCCCGTATTTTGTATCAAAATTGCAGAAATTCCCCTTATTTTGGAGCAAAAATAAAGAAATTTCCCTTTTTTATGGTAAAAAGGTATGCATTCTTCTTATTTTCGGGCAAAAAGGCAGAAATTCCCCGTATTTTGGAGCAAAATTGCAGAAATTCCCCTAATTGTGGGGCAAAAAGGCAGAAATTCCCTATATGTTGGGGCAAAAAGACAGAAATTCTCCTTATTTTGGGGCAAAACTCAGAAATTTCACTTATTTTGGTGCAAAATTCCAGAAATTTCCCTTATTTTAGGGCAAAATTGCAGAATTTTCACTTATTTTGGGGCAAAATTGCAGAAATTTCACTTATTTCAGAAAAAAAAGCAGAATTTATTTATTTTGGTGCAAAAAGGCAGAAATTTCTTTTATTTTGGTACAAAATTGCAGAAATTTTTCTTATTTTGGGGCAAAAAGGCAGAAATCTCCCATATTTTGTGGCAAAAATGCAGAAATTTCTCTTATTTTGAGGTAAAAAGGCTGAAATTCCCCTTATTTGGGGGCAAAAAGGCAGAAATTTCCCTTATTTTGAGGCAAAATTGCAGAAATTTCACTTATTTCAGGGTAATAAGTCAGAAATTTTCCTTATTTTGGGGCAAAAAACACAGAAATTCCCTTTGTTTTGGGGGAAAAAGACAGAAATTCCACTTTTTTAGAGGCAAAAAAGCAGAAATTCCTTTTATTTTGGAGTAAAAATGAAGAAATTTCCATTTTTTGTGGCAAAATGTATACATTCCACTTATTTTTGGGCTAAAAAGCAGAAATTACCCGTATTTTGGAGCAAAATTGCAGAAATTTTCCTAATTGTGGGGCAAAAGCAGAAATTCCCTATATGTTGGGGAAAAAGACAGAAATTCTCCTTATTTTGGGGCAAAACTCAGAAATTCCACTTATTTTGGGGCAAAATTCCAGAAATTTCCCTTATTTTGTGGCAAAATTGCCGAAATTTCACTTATTTTGGGGCAAAATTGCAGAAATTTCACTTATTTCATGGTAAAAAGACAGAAATTTTCCTCATTTTGGGGCAAAAAGGCAGAGATTCCAAATGTTTTGTGGTAAAATTGCAAAAATTCCCCTTATTTTGAGGTAAAAAGGCAGAAATTCCCCTTATTTGGGGGCAAAAAGCAGTAATTTCCCTTATTCTGGGACAAAATTGCAGAAATTTCACTTATTTCAGGGTAATAAGTCAGAAATTTTCCTTATTTGGGGCAAAAAAGACAGAAATTCCTTTTGTTTTGAGGGAAAAAGTCAGAAATTCCACTTATTTAGAAGTAAAAAAGCAGAAATTCCCCTTATTTTGGAGCAAAAATGAAGAAATTTCCTTTTTTTGTGGCAAAAGGTATGCATTCTTCTTATTTTCAGGCTAAAAAGCAGAAATTCCCTGTATTTTGGAGCAAAATTGCAGAAATTCCCCTAATTGTGGGACAAAAAGGCAGAAATTCCCTATATGTTTGGGCAAAAAAACAGAAATTCTCCTTATTTTAGAGCAAAATTCAGAAATTTCACTTATTTTGACGCAAAATTGCAGAAATTTCACTTATTTCAGAAAAAAAGGCAGAAATTTTCTTAATTTGGGGCAAAAAGGCAGAAATTTCTAATATTTTGGGGCAAAAATGCAGAAAATCCCCTTATTTTGAGGTAAAAAGTCTAAAATTCCCCTTATTTGGTTGCAAAAAGCAGAAATTTCCCTTATTTTGGGGCAAAATTGCAGATATTTCATTTATTTCAGGGTAATAAGTCAGAAATTTTCTTTATTTTGGGGCAAAAAAGACACAAATTCTCTATGTTTTGGGGGAAAAAGACAGAAATTCCACTTATTTAGAGGCAAAAAACAGAAATTCCCCTTATTTTGGAGCGAAAATGAAGAAATTTCCCTTTTTTATGGCAAAAAGTTATGCATTCTTCTTATTTTCGGGCAAAAAGACAGAAATTCCCCGTATTTTTTAGCAAAATTGCAGAAATTCCCCTAATTGTGGGGCAAAAAGGCAGAAATTCCCTATGTGTTGGGGCAAAAAGACAGAAATTCTACTTATTTTGGGGCAAAACTCAGAAATTCCACTTATTTTGGGGCAAAATTCCAAAAATTTCCCTTATTTTGGGGCAAAATTGCAGAAATTTCACTTATTTTGGGGCAAAATTGCAGAAATTTCACTTATTTCAGGGAAAAAAAGACAGAAATTTCTTTTATTTTGGTACAAAATTGCAGAAATTTTTTTTATTTTTGGCAAAAAGGCAGAAATTTCCCATATTTTGGGGCAAAAATGCAGAAATTCCCCTTATTTTGAGGTAAAAATGCTGAAATTCCCCTTATTTTGGGGCAAAAAGCAGACATTTCCCTTATTTTGGGCAAAAATTGCAGAAATTTCACTTATTTTGAGTCAAAAAGGCAGAAAATCCAATTATTTTGGGGTAAAAATGAAGAAATTCCCCTTGTTTTGAGGTAAAAAGGCTGAAATTCCCCTTTTTTGGAGGCAAAAAGGCAGAAATTTCCCGTATTTTGGGGCAAAATTGCAGAAATTCCTCTAATTTTGGGGCAAAAACGCAGAACTTCCCCTTATTTTGGGGTAAAACTGCAGAAATTTCACTTATTTCGCGGCAAAATGGCAGAAATTCACTTCATTTTCGGCGAAAAGGGAGAAAATTCCCGTATTTTGGAGCAAAATTGCAGAAATTCACCTAATTTTGGGGTAAAAGATGCAGTAATTTTCTTTATTTTAAGGCAAAAAGGCAGAAATTCCCCTTATTTTGTGGCAAAAATCAGAAATTCCCCTTATTTTAGAAAAAATTGCAGAAATTTCCTTTATTATGGGGAAAAATTGCAGAAATTTCTTTTATTGTAAGGCAAAATTGCAGAAATTTCATTTATTTCAGAGAAAAAAACAAAAATTTTTTTTTATTTTAGGGCAAAATGCAGAAATTTCCATTATTTTGGGGATCAAAGACAGAAATTCACCTTCTTTTGGGGTAAAATTTCAAACATTTCACATATTTCAGGGCAAAAAGGCAGAAATTCCCCTTATTTGGGGGTAAAAAGGCAGAAATTCTTCATATTTTGGGTTAAAATTGCAGAAATTTCCCTTGTTTGGGGGCAAAAAGGCAGAAAATCCCCTTAATTTTGGGCAAAAAGGCAGAAATTCCCCGTATTTTGGAGCAAAATTGCAGAAATTCCCCTAATGGTGGGGCAAAAAGGCAGAAATTTCCGATATGTTGGGGCAAAGAGACAGAAATTCTCCTTATTTTCGGGCAAAACTCAGAAATTCCATTTATTTTGGGGCAAAATTCCAGAAATTTTCCTTATTTTGGGGCAAAATTGCAGAAATTTCACTTATTTCAGGGCAAAATTCAAAAATTGCTTTTATTTTGGGGCAAAAAGACAGAAATTCCGTTTACTTTTGGGTAAAAAGGCAGAAATTTCACTTATTTTGAGGTAAGAAGGCAGAAATTCCTCTTATTTTGCAGCAAAAATGAAGAAATTTCCCTTTTTTGTGGCAAAAGGTATACATTCCCCTTATTTTCGGGCAAAAAAGCAGAAATTCCCCGTATTTTGGAGCACAATTGCAGAAAATCCCCTAATTGTGGGGCAAAAAGGCAGAAATTCCCATTATTTTGATGGCAAAAAGGCAGGAATTCACCTTATTTTGGGCTAAAATTGCAGAAATTTCACATATTTCAGGGCAAAAAGGCAGAAATTTCCCTTCATTTGGGGCAAAAATGAAGAAATTTCCCTTTTTTATGGCAAAAAGGTATGCATTCCCCTTATTTTCGGCAAAAAGGCAGAAATTCCCCGTATTTTGGAGCAAAATTTCAGAAATTCCCCTAATTGTGGGTCAAAAATGCAGAAATTCTCTTTATTTTGGGGCAAAACTCAGAAATTCCACTTATTTTGGGGCAAAATTCCAGAAATTTCCCTTATTTTGGGGCAAAATTGCAGAAATTTCACTTATTTTGGGGCAAAATTGCAGAAATTTCACTTATTTCAGGTAAAAATGGCAGAAATTTTTCTTATTTTGGGGCAAAAAGGCAGAATTTCCTAATATTTTGTGGCAAAAATGCAGAAATTCCCCTTATTTTGAGGTAAAAAGGCTTAAATTCCCCTTATTTGGGGGCAAAAAGGCAGAAATTTTTCTTATTTTGGGGCAAAATTGCAGACATTTCACTTATTTCAGCGTAATAAGTCAGAAATTTTCCTTATTTTGGGGCAAAAAAGACAGAAATTCCCTTTGTTTTGGGGGGAAAATACAGAAATTCCACTTCTTTGAAGGCAAAAAGGCAGAAATTCCCCTTATTTTGGAGCAAAAATGAAGAAATTTTCCTAATTGTTGGGCAAAAAGGCAGAAATTCCCTATATGTTGGGGCAAAGAGACAGAAATTCTCTTATTTTGGGGCAAAACTCAGAAATTCCACTTATTTTGGGGCAAAATTGCAGGAATTTACCTTATTTTGGGGCAAAATTGCAGAAATTTCCCTTATTTGGGGCAAAATAGCAGAAATTTCACTTATTTTCAGGTAAAAAGGCTGAAATATCCTTTATTTTGGGGCAAAAAGGAAGAAATTCCCCTTATTTTGGGGCAAAATTGCCGAAATTTTCCTTATTTTGAAGCAAAAAGGCTGAAATTTTTATTTTGAGGTAAAATGCTGAAATTCCCCATATTTTGGGGAAAAAGGCAAAACTTCTTCTTATTTTGGGACAAAGAGGCACAAATTTCCCTTATTTTCGGGCAAAATTGCAGAAATTTCATTTATTTCAGGGCAAAAAGTCAGAAATTCCTTTTATTTTGGGGCAAAGAGCAGAAATTTCTTTTATTATGGTACAAAATTGAAGAAATTTTTCTTATTATGAAACAAAAAGGCAGAAAATTCCCCTTATTTTGAGGCAAAAAGCAGAAATTATTCTTATTTTGAGGTAAAATGCAGAAATTCTTTTTATTTTGGGGCTAAAAGGCAGAAATTCCCTGTATTTTGAAGCAAAATTGCAGAAATTCTCATAATTTTCGGGCAAAAAGGCAGAAATTCCCCTTATTTTGGGGCAAAAATACAGAAAATCTCCTTTATCGGGAGCAAACAGTCAGAAATTCCCCTTATTTTGGGGCAAAATTGCAGAAATTTCCTTTACATTGGGGCAAAATTGCAGAAATTTCCCTTATTTTGGGGCAAATTTGCAGAAATTTCCCTTATTTTGGGGCAAAATTGCAGAAATTTCCCTTATTTTGGGGCAAAATTGCAGAAATTTCACTTATTTCAGGGAAAAAAGGCAGAAATTTTTTTGGGGGGGCAAAAAGGCAGAAATTTCTTTTATTTTGGTACAAAATTGCAGAAATTTTTCTTATTTTGGGGCAAAAAGTCAGAAATTCCCCATATTTTGGGGCAAAAAGGCAGAAATTCCCCTTATTTTTAGGTAAAAAGGCTGAAATTCCCCTTATTTTGGGGCAAAAAGACAGAAATTTCGTTTATTTTGGGGAAAAGGCAGAAATTGCACTTATTTTGAGTCAAAAAGTTGGAAAATCCCCTTATTTTGGGGCAAAAATGAAGAAATTTGCTTTTTTTATGGCAAAAAGGTATACATTCCCTTTATTTTCGGGCAAAAAGGCAGAAATTACCCGTATTTTGGAGCAAAATTGCAGAAATTCCTCTAATTTTTGGGCAAAAAGGCAGAAATTCCCTTTATTTTTGGGTAAAACTGCAGAAATTTCACTTATTTTACGGCAAAATGTCAGAAATTCCCCTTATTTTCGGCAAAAAAGGCAGAAAATCCCCTTATTTTAGGGCAAAATTGCAGAAATTTCCCTTATTTGGGGGCAAAAACAGAAATTCCCCTTCTTTTGAGGCAAAATTGCAGAAATTTCCCTTATTATGGGGAAAAATTGCAGAAATTTCCCTTATTTTAGGACAAAATTGCAGAAATTTCATTATTTCAGAGAAAAAATGCAAAAATTTTTCTTATTTTGGGGCAAAAAGGCAGAAATTCCAATTATTTTGGGGCAAAAAGGCAGAAATTCACCTTATTTTGGGTTAAAATATCAGAAATTTCACATATTTCAGGGCAAAATGGCAGAAATTCCCCTTATTTGGGGGCAATAAGGCAGAAATTTCCCTTCTTTTGGGATAAAATTGCAGAAATTTCCCTTATTTGGGGGCAAAAAGGCAGAAAATCCACTTAATTTCGGGTAAAAAGGCAGAAATTCCTCGTATTTTGAAGCAAAATTGCAGAAACTCCCCTAATTTTGGGGCAAAAAGGCAGAAATTCCCTTTATTTTGGGGCAAAAATAGAGAAATTCTCCTTATTTTGGTGCAAAAATCAGAAATTTCCCTTATTTTTGGGCAAAATTATAGAAATTTCTTTTATTTTGTTACAGACTTGCAGAAATTTTTCTTATTTTGTGGCAAAAAGGCTAAAATTCTACTTATTTTGAGGTAAAATCCTGAAATTCCACATATTTTGGGGCAAAAAGGCAGAAATTCCCCTCATTTGGGGGCAAAAAGGCACATATTTCCCTTATTTTCGGGCATAATTGCAGGAATTTCATTTATTTCAGGGCAAAAAGTCAGAAATTCCTTTTATTTTGGGGCAAAAAGCAGAAATTTCTTTTATTATGGTACAAAATTGAAGAAATTTTTCGTATTTTGAAACAAAAAGGCAGAAAGTTCCCCTTATTTTGAGGCAAAAGGCAGAAATTATTCTTATTTTGAGGTAAAATGCAGAAATTCTTTTTATTTTGGGGCTAAAAGGCAGAAATTCCTCGTATTTTGAAGCAAAATTGCAGAAATTCTCATAATTTTCGGGCAAAAAGGCAGAAATTCTCCCTA
Organism: Micromys minutus; assembly: GCF_963924665.1. Lineage (NCBI taxonomy): Eukaryota > Metazoa > Chordata > Mammalia > Rodentia > Muridae > Micromys > Micromys minutus. The sequence goes on along the minus strand of NW_027667840.1, from coordinate 683,745 downwards.
TTTTGGGGCAAAAAGACACAAAATCTCCTTTTTCGGGAGCAAACAGTCAGAAATTCCCCTTATTTTGGGGCAAAATTGCAGAAATTTCCTTTACATTGGGGCAATATTGCAGAAATTTCCCTTATTTTGAGGCAAAATTGCAGAAATTTCACTTATTTCAGGGAAAAAAGGCGGAAATTTTTTTTGCGGGGAAAAAAGGCAGAAATTTTTTTTATTTTGGTACAAAATTGCAGAAATTTTTATTATTTTGGGGCAAAGAGTCAGAAATTCCCCATATTTTGGTGCAAAAAGGCTGAAATTCCCCTTATGTTGAGGTAAAATCCTGAAATTCCCCATATTTTGGGGCAAAAAGGCAGAAATTCCCCTCATTTGGGGGCAAAAAGGCACAAATTTCCCTTATTTTCAGGCATAATTGCAGGAATTTCATTTATTTCAGGGCAAAAAGTCAGAAATTCCTTTTATTTTGGGGCAAAAAGCAGAAATTTCTTTTATTTTGATACAAAATTGTAGAAATTTTCCTTATTTTGGAACAAAAAGGCAAAAATTACCCATATTTTGGGGAAAAAGGCAGAAATTCTTCTTATTTTGAGGTAAAAAGGCTGAAATTTCCGTTATTTTGGGGCAAAAAGGCAGAAATTCTCTTTACTTTGTGGCAAAAAGGCAGAAATTCCCGTTAATTGGGGCAGAAAAGCAGAAATTTTCCTTATTTAAGGGCAATAGGGCAGAAATTCCCTATATTTTGTGGCAAAAATGCAGAAATTCCCCTTATTTAGAGGTAAAATGATGAAATTCCCCTTATTTTCGGCAAAAAGGCAGAAATTCCTATTATTTTGGGGCAAAATTGCAGAAATTTCAATTATTTCAGGGCAAAAAGTCAGAAATTTGCCTTATTTTGGGGCAAAAAGCAGAAATTCCCCTAATTTTGGGGCCAAAAACAGAAATTCCCCTTATTTTGGGGTAAAATTGCAGAAATTTCAAATATTTCAGGGCAAAAAGGCAGAAATTCCACTTTATTTCGGACAATAACGCAGAAATTCCTTGTATTTTAAAGCTAAATTTCAGAAATTCCCCTGATATTGGTGCAAAAATGCAGAAATTCCTTTTATTTTTGTGCAATAAGGCAGATTTCCCCGTATTTTGAAGCAAAATTGCACATATTCCCCTAATTTTGAGGGAAAATGCAGAAATTCACATTATTTTGGAACAAAAAGACAGAAATTCTCCTTATTTCAGTACAAGAAGTCAGAAATTCCCCTTATTTTGGGGCAAAATTGCAGAAATTTCACTTATTTCAGAGAAAAAGCACAGAAATTTCTCTTATTTTGGGGAAAAAGGCAGAAATTTCTTTTATTTTGGTACAAAATTGCAGAAATTTTCTTTATTTTGGTGAAAATGCAGAAATTCCCCATGTTTTTGGGCAAAAAGGCAGAGAAACCCTTATTTTGAGGCAAAAAGACAGAAATTCCCTTTCTTTTGTGGCAAAAAGGCAGAAATTTCCCTTATTTTGGGGCAAAATTGCAGAAATTTCACCTATTTCAGGGAAATATTCAAAAATTCCTTTTATTTTGGAACAAAAAGAGAGAAATTCCGTTTATTTTTGGGTAAAAAGGCAGAAATTTCAGTTATTTTGAGGTAAGAAGGCAGAAATGCCTCTTATTTTGCGGCAAAAATGAAGAAATTTCCCTTTTTTGTGGCAAAAGGTATACATTCCAATTATTTTTGGGCAAAAAGGCAGAAATTCCTCGTATTTTGGAGCACAATTGCAGAAAATCCCCAAATTGTGGGGCAAAAAGGCAGAAATTCCCTATATGTTGGGGCAAAAAGACAAAAATTCTCCTTAGTTTGGGACAAAACTCAGAATTTCCACTTATTTTGGGGCAAAATTCCAGAAATTTCCCTTATTTTGGGGCAAAATTGCAAAAATTTCACTTATTTTGGGGCAAAATTGCAGAAATTTCCTTTATTTCAGGAAAAAATGGCAGAAATTTTTCTTATTTTGGGGCAAAAAGGCAGAAATTCCTAATATTTTGTGGCAAAAATGCAGAAATTCCCCTTATTTTGAGGTATAAAGGCTGAAATTCCCCTTATTTGGGTGCAAAAAGGCAGAAATTTTTCTTATTTTGGGGCAAAATTGCAGACATTTCACTTATTTCAGGGTAATAAGTCAGAAATTTTCCTTATTTTGGGGCAAAAAGACAGAAATTCCCCTAATTGTGGGGCAAAAAGGCAGAAATTCCTTATATGTTGGGGCAAAAAGACAGAAATTCTCCTTATTTTGGGGCAAAACTCAAAAATTCCACTTATTTTGGGGCAAAATTGCAGGAATTTACCTTATTTTGGGGCAAAATTGCAGAAATTTTCCTTATTTGGGGCAAAATTGCAGAAATTTCACTTATTTTCAGGTAAAAAGACTGAAATATCCTTTATTTTGGGGCAAAAAGGAAGAAATTCCCGTTATTTTGGGGCAAAATTGCAGAAATTTTTCTTATTTTGGGGCAAAAAGGCTGAAATTCTTCTTATTTTGAGGTAAAATGCTGAAATTCCCCATATTTTGGGGCAAAAGGCAAAAATTCTTCTTATTTTGGGGCAAAAAGGCACAAATTTCCCTTATTTTCGGGCAAAATTGCAGAAATTTCATTTATTTCAGGGCAAAAATTCAGAAATTCCTTTTATTTTGGGGCAAAGAGCAGAAATTTCTTTTATTATGGTACAAAATTGAAGAAATTTTTCTTATTTTGAAACAAAAAGGCAGAAAATTCCCCTTATTTTGAGGCAAAAGGCAGAAACTATTCTTATTTTGTGGTAAAATGCAGAAATTCCCTTTATTTTGGGGCTAGAAAGCAGAAATTCCCCGTATTTTGAAGCAAAATTGCAGAAATTCTCATAATTTTCGGGCAAAAGGCAAAAATTCTCCTTATTTTGGGGCAAAAAGACAGAAAATCTCCTTTTTTGGGAGCAAACAGTCAGAAATTTTCCTTATTTTGGGGCAAAATTGCAGAAATTTCCTTTACATTGGGTCAAAATTGCAGAAATTTCCATATTTTGGGGCAAAATTGCAGAAATTTCACTTATTTCAGGGAAAAAAGGCGAAATTTATTTTTGGGGGGCAAAAAGGCAGAAATTTTTTTTATTTTGGTACAAAATTGCAGAAATTTTTCTTATTTTGGGGCAAAAAGTCAGAAATTCCTCATATTTTGGGGCAAAAAGGCAGAAATTCCCCTTATTTTGAGGTAAAAAGGGTGTAATTCCCCTTATTTTGGGGCAAAAAGACAGAAATTTTGTTTATTTTGGGGAAAAGGCAGAAATTGCACTTATTTTGAGTCAAAAAGGTGGAAAATCCCCTTATTTTGGGGCAAAAATGAAGAAATTTGCTTTTTTTATGGCAAAAAGGTATACATTCCCTTTATTTTTGGGCAAAATGGCACAAATTCCCCGTATTTTGGAGCAACATTGCAGAAATTCCCCTAATTTTTGGGCAAAAAGGCAGAAATTCCCCTTATTTTGGGGTAAAACTGCAGAAATTTAACTTTTTTGCGGTAAAATGTCAGAAATTCCCCTTATTTTCGGCAAAAAAAGCAGATAATCCTCTTATTTTAGGGAAAAATTGCAGAAATTTCTCTTATTTTGGGGCAAAATTGCAGAAATTTCACTTATTTCGCGGCAAAATGTCAGAAATTCCCCTTATTTTCGGCAAAAAAGGCAGAAAATTCCCGTATTTTGGAGAATAAATTGCAGAAATTCACCTAATTTTAGGGTAAAAAAATACAGTAATTTTCTTTATTTTTGGGCAAAAAGGCAGAAATTCTCCTTATTTTAGGGCAAAAAGGCAGAAATTCTTATTTTAGGGCAAAATTGCAGAAATTTTCCTTATTTGGGGGCAAAAAACAGAAATTCCCCTTATTTTGGGGCAAAATTGCAGAAATTTCCCTTATTATGGGGAAAAATTGCAGAAATTTCCCTTATTTTAGGGCAAAATTGCAGAAATTTCACTTATTTCAGAGAAAAAAAGCAAAATTTTTCTTATTTTGGGGCAAAAAGGCAGAAATTCCCATTATTTTGGGGCAAAAAGGCAGAAATTCACCTTATTTTGGGGTAAAATTGCAGAAATTTCACATATTTCAGGGCAAAAAGACAGAAATTCCCCTTATTTTAAGGCAGAAAGGCAGAAATTCCCCTTATTTTGGAATAAAGTTGTAGAAATTTTTTTTCTTTAGGGGCAAAAAGGCAGAAAATCCACTTAATTTCGGGTAAAAATGCAGAAATTCCTCTTATTTTGGAGCAAAATTGCAGAAACTCCCCTAATTTTGGGGCATAAAGGCAGAAATTCCCTTTATTTTGGGGCAAAAATAGAGAAATTCTCATTATTTTGGGGCAAAAATCAGAAATTTCCCTTATTTCGGGTCAAAATTTTAGAAATTTCTTTTATATTGTTACAGACTTGCAGAAATTTTTCTTATTTTGTGGCAAAAAGGCAGAAATTTCCCATATTTTGGTGCAAAAAGCCTAAAATTTCCTTTATTATGAGGTAAAATCCTGAAATTCCCCATATTTTGGGGCAAAAAGGCAGAAATTCCCCTCATTTGGAGGCAAAAATACACAAATTTCCCTTATTTTCGGGCATAATTGCAGGAATTTCATTTATTTCAGGGCAAAAAGTCAGAAATTCCTTTTATTTTGGGGCAAAAAGCAGAAATTTCTTTTATTTTGATACAAAATTGTAGAAATTTTCCTTATTTTGGAACAAAAAGGCAAAAATTACCCATATTTTGGGGAAAAAGGCAGAAATTCCCCTTATTTTGAGGTAAAAAGGCTGAAATTCCCGTTATTTTGGGGTAAAAAGGCAGAAATTCCCTTTACTTTGTGGCAAAAAGGCAGAAATTCCCGTTAATTGGGGCAGAAAAGCAGAAATTTTCCTTATTTAAGGGCAATAGGGCAGATATTCCCCATGTTTTGTGGCAAAAAGGCAGAAATTCCCCTTATTTGGAGGTAAAATGATGAAATTCCCCTTTTTTTTCGGCAAAAAGGCAGAAATTCCTATTATTTTGGGGCAAAATTGCAGAAATTTCCTTTATTTTGGGGCAAAATTGCAGAAATTTCCCTTATTTTGGGGCAAAATTGCAGAAATTTCACTTATTTCAGGGAAAAAGCACAGAAATTTCTCTTATTTTGGGGCAAAAAGGCAGAAATTTCTTTTATTTTGGTACAAAATTGCAGAAATTTTCTTTATTTTGGGGCAAAAATGAAGAAATTCCCCATATTTTGGGGCAAAAAGGAAGAGATTCCCCTTATCATGAGGTAAAATGCTGAAATATCCCTTATTTTGGGGCAAAAATACAGAAATTCCCTTTATTTTGTGGCAAAAAGGCAAAAATTTCCCTTATTTTGGGGCAAAATTGCAGAAATTTCACTTATTTCAGAGAAAAAAAGCAAAATTTTTCTTATTTTGGGGCAAAAAGGCAGAAATTCCCATTATTTTGGGGCAAAAAGGCAGAAATTCACCTTATTTTGGGGTAAAATTGCAGAAATTTCACATATTTCAGGGCAAAAAGACAGAAATTCCCCTTATTTTAAGGCAGAAAGGCAGAAATTCCCCTTATTTTGGAATAAAGTTGCAGAAATTTTTTTTCTTTAGGGGCAAAAAGGCAGAAAATCCACTTAATTTCGGGTAAAAAAGCAGAAATCTCTCTTATTTTGGAGCAAAATTGCAGAAACTCCCCTAATTTTGGGGCATAAAGGCAGAAATTCCCTTTATTTTGGGGCAAAAATAGAGAAATTCTCATTATTTTGGGGCAAAAATCAGAAATTTCCCTTATTTCGGGTCAAAATTTTAGAAATTTCTTTTATATTGTTACAGACTTGCAGAAATTTTTCTTATTTTGTGGCAAAAAGGCAGAAATTTCCCATATTTTGGTGCAAAAAGCCTAAAATTTCCTTTATTATGAGGTAAAATCCTGAAATTCCCCATATTTTGGGGCAAAAAGGCAGAAATTCCCCTCATTTGGAGGCAAAAATACACAAATTTCCCTTATTTTCGGGCATAATTGCAGGAATTTCATTTATTTCAGGGCAAAAAGTCAGAAATTCCTTTTATTTTGGGGCAAAAAGCAGAAATTTCTTTTATTTTGATACAAAATTGTAGAAATTTTCCTTATTTTGGAACAAAAAGGCAAAAATTACCCATATTTTGGGGAAAAAGGCAGAAATTCCCCTTATTTTGAGGTAAAAAGGCTGAAATTCCCGTTATTTTGGGGTAAAAAGGCAGAAATTCCCTTTACTTTGTGGCAAAAAGGCAGAAATTCCCGTTAATTGGGGCAGAAAAGCAGAAATTTTCCTTATTTAAGGGCAATAGGGCAGATATTCCCCATGTTTTGTGGCAAAAAGGCAGAAATTCCCCTTATTTGGAGGTAAAATGATGAAATTCCCCTTTTTTTTCGGCAAAAAGGCAGAAATTCCTATTATTTTGGGGCAAAATTGCAGAAATTTCCTTTATTTTGGGGCAAAATTGCAGAAATTTCCCTTATTTTGGGGCAAAATTGCAGAAATTTCACTTATTTCAGGGAAAAAGCACAGAAATTTCTCTTATTTTGGGGCAAAAAGGCAGAAATTTCTTTTATTTTGGTACAAAATTGCAGAAATTTTCTTTATTTTGGGGCAAAAATGAAGAAATTCCCCATATTTTGGGGCAAAAAGGAAGAGATTCCCCTTATCATGAGGTAAAATGCTGAAATATCCCTTATTTTGGGGCAAAAATACAGAAATTCCCTTTATTTTGTGGCAAAAAGGCAAAAATTTCCCTTATTTTGGGGCAAAATTGCAGAAATTTCACTTATTTCAGAGAAAAAAAGCAAAATTTTTCTTATTTTGGGGCAAAAAGGCAGAAATTCCCATTATTTTGGGGCAAAAAGGCAGAAATTCACCTTATTTTGGGGTAAAATTGCAGAAATTTCACATATTTCAGGGCAAAAAGACAGAAATTCCCCTTATTTTAAGGCAGAAAGGCAGAAATTCCCCTTATTTTGGAATAAAGTTGCAGAAATTTTTTTTCTTTAGGGGCAAAAAGGCAGAAAATCCACTTAATTTCGGGTAAAAAAGCAGAAATCTCTCTTATTTTGGAGCAAAATTGCAGAAACTCCCCTAATTTTGGGGCATAAAGGCAGAAATTCCCTTTATTTTGGGGCAAAAATAGAGAAATTCTCATTATTTTGGGGCAAAAATCAGAAATTTCCCTTATTTCGGGTCAAAATTTTAGAAATTTCTTTTATATTGTTACAGACTTGCAGAAATTTTTCTTATTTTGTGGCAAAAAGGCAGAAATTTCCCATATTTTGGTGCAAAAAGCCTAAAATTTCCTTTATTATGAGGTAAAATCCTGAAATTCCCCATATTTTGGGGCAAAAAGGCAGAAATTCCCCTCATTTGGAGGCAAAAATACACAAATTTCCCTTATTTTCGGGCATAATTGCAGGAATTTCATTTATTTCAGGGCAAAAAGTCAGAAATTCCTTTTATTTTGGGGCAAAAAGCAGAAATTTCTTTTATTTTGATACAAAATTGTAGAAATTTTCCTTATTTTGGAACAAAAAGGCAAAAATTACCCATATTTTGGGGAAAAAGGCAGAAATTCCCCTTATTTTGAGGTAAAAAGGCTGAAATTCCCGTTATTTTGGGGTAAAAAGGCAGAAATTCCCTTTACTTTGTGGCAAAAAGGCAGAAATTCCCGTTAATTGGGGCAGAAAAGCAGAAATTTTCCTTATTTAAGGGCAATAGGGCAGATATTCCCCATGTTTTGTGGCAAAAAGGCAGAAATTCCCCTTATTTGGAGGTAAAATGATGAAATTCCCCTTTTTTTTCGGCAAAAAGGCAGAAATTCCTATTATTTTGGGGCAAAATTGCAGAAATTTCCTTTATTTTGGGGCAAAATTGCAGAAATTTCCCTTATTTTGGGGCAAAATTGCAGAAATTTCACTTATTTCAGGGAAAAAGCACAGAAATTTCTCTTATTTTGGGGCAAAAAGGCAGAAATTTCTTTTATTTTGGTACAAAATTGCAGAAATTTTCTTTATTTTGGGGCAAAAATGAAGAAATTCCCCATATTTTGGGGCAAAAAGGAAGAGATTCCCCTTATCATGAGGTAAAATGCTGAAATATCCCTTATTTTGGGGCAAAAATACAGAAATTCCCTTTATTTTGTGGCAAAAAGGCAAAAATTTCCCTTATTTTGGGGCAAAATTGCAGAAATTTCACTTATTTCAGAGAAAAAAAGCAAAATTTTTCTTATTTTGGGGCAAAAAGGCAGAAATTCCCATTATTTTGGGGCAAAAAGGCAGAAATTCACCTTATTTTGGGGTAAAATTGCAGAAATTTCACATATTTCAGGGCAAAAAGACAGAAATTCCCCTTATTTTAAGGCAGAAAGGCAGAAATTCCCCTTATTTTGGAATAAAGTTGCAGAAATTTTTTTTCTTTAGGGGCAAAAAGGCAGAAAATCCACTTAATTTCGGGTAAAAAAGCAGAAATCTCTCTTATTTTGGAGCAAAATTGCAGAAACTCCCCTAATTTTGGGGCATAAAGGCAGAAATTCCCTTTATTTTGGGGCAAAAATAGAGAAATTCTCATTATTTTGGGGCAAAAATCAGAAATTTCCCTTATTTCGGGTCAAAATTTTAGAAATTTCTTTTATATTGTTACAGACTTGCAGAAATTTTTCTTATTTTGTGGCAAAAAGGCAGAAATTTCCCATATTTTGGTGCAAAAAGCCTAAAATTTCCTTTATTATGAGGTAAAATCCTGAAATTCCCCATATTTTGGGGCAAAAAGGCAGAAATTCCCCTCATTTGGAGGCAAAAATACACAAATTTCCCTTATTTTCGGGCATAATTGCAGGAATTTCATTTATTTCAGGGCAAAAAGTCAGAAATTCCTTTTATTTTGGGGCAAAAAGCAGAAATTTCTTTTATTTTGATACAAAATTGTAGAAATTTTCCTTATTTTGGAACAAAAATGCAAAAATTACCCATATTTTGGGGAAAAAGGCAGAAATTCCCCTTATTTTGAGGTAAAAAGGCTGAAATTCCCGTTATTTTGGGGTAAAAAGGCAGAAATTCCCTTTACTTTGTGGCAAAAAGGCAGAAATTCCCGTTAATTGGGGCAGAAAAGCAGAAATTTTCCTTATTTAAGGGCAATAGGGCAGATATTCCCCATGTTTTGTGGCAAAAAGGCAGAAATTCCCCTTATTTGGAGGTAAAATGATGAAATTCCCCTTTTTTTTCGGCAAAAAGGCAGAAATTCCTATTATTTTGGGGCAAAATTGCAGAAATTTCCTTTATTTTGGGGCAAAATTGCAGAAATTTCCCTTATTTTGGGGCAAAATTGCAGAAATTTCACTTATTTCAGGGAAAAAGCACAGAAATTTCTCTTATTTTGGGGCAAAAAGGCAGAAATTTCTTTTATTTTGGTACAAAATTGCAGAAATTTTCTTTATTTTGGGGCAAAAATGAAGAAATTCCCCATATTTTGGGGCAAAAAGGAAGAGATTCCTCTTATCATGAGGTAAAGTGCTGAAATATCCCTTATTTTGGGGCAAAAAGACAGAAATTCCCTTTATTTTGTGGCAAAAAGGCAAAAATTTCCCTTATTTTGGGGCAAAATTGCAGAAATTTCACTTATTTCAGGGCAAAATTCAAAAATTCCTTTTATTTTTGGGCAAAAAGAGAAATTTTGTTTATTTTTGGGTAAAAAGGCAGAAATTTCACTTATTGTGAGGTAAGAAGGCAGAAATTCCTCTTATTTTGGGGCAAAAATGAAGAAATTTCCCTTTTTTTGTGGCAAAAGGTATATATTCTCCTTATTTTCGGGCAAAAAAGCAGAAATATCCTGTTTTTTGGAGCACAATTGCAGAAAATCCCCTAATTGTGGGGCAAAAAGGCAGAAATTCCCTATATGTTGGGGCAAAAAGACAGAAATTCTCCTTATTTTGGGGCAAAACTCAGAAATTCCACTTATTTTGGGGCAAAATTCCAGAAATTTCCCTTATTTTGGGGAAATTTGCAGAAATTTCACTTATTTTGGGGCAAAATTGCAGAAATTTCACTTATTTCAGATAAAAAAAAGGCAGAAATTTTTCTTATTTTGGGGCAAAAAGGCAGAAATTCCTAATATTTTGTGGCAAAAATGCAGAAATTCCCTTTATTTTGAGGTAAAAAGGCTAAAATTCCCCTTATTTGGGGGCAAAAAGGCAGAAATTTCCCTTATTTAGGGGCAAAATTGCAGAAATTTCACTTATTTCAGGGCAAAATTCAAAAATTCCTTTTATTTTGGGGCTAAAAGTCAGAAATTCCGTTTATTTTTGGGTAAAAAGGCAGAAATTTCACTTATTTTGAGGTAAGAAGGCAGAAATTCCTCTTATTTTGGGGCAAAAATGAAGAAATTTCCCTTTTTTGTGGCAAAAGGTATATATTCCCCTTATTTTCGGGCAAAAAAGCAGAAATATCCCGTTTTTTGGAGCACAATTGCAGAAAATCCCCTAATTGTGGGGCAAAAAGGCAGAAATTCCCTATATGTTGGGGCAAAAAGACAGAAATTCTCCTTATTTTGGGGCAAAACTCAGAAATTCCACTTATTTTGGGGCAAAATTCCAGAAATTTCCCTTATTTTGGGGCAAAATTGCAGAAATTTTACTTATTTTGGGGCAAAATTGCAGAAATTTCACTTATTTCAGGTAAAAATGGCAGAAATTTTTCTTATTTTGGGGCAAAAAGGCAGAAATTCCTAATATTTTGTGGCAAAAATGCAGAAATTCCCCTTATTTTGAGGTAAAAAGGCTGAAATTCCCCTTATTTGGGGGCAAAAAGGCAGAAATTTCCCTTATTTTGGGGCAAAATTGCAAACATTTCACTTATTTCAGGGTAATAAGTCAGAAATTTTCCTTATTTTGGGACAAAAAACACAGAAATTCCCTTTGTTTTGGAAGGAAAATACAGAAATTCCACTTCTTTAGAGGCAAAAAGGCAGAAATTCCCCTTATTTTGAAGCAAAAATGAAGAAATTCCCCTAATTGTTGGGCAAAAAGGCAGAAATTCCCTATATGTTGGGGCAAAAAGACAGAAATTCTTCTTATTTTGGGACAAAACTCAGAAATTCCACTTATTTTGGGGCAACATTGCAGGAATTTACCTTATTTTGAGGCAAAATTGCAGAAATTTCCCTTATTTGGGGCAAAATTGCAGAAATTTCACTTATTTTCAGGTAAAAAGGCTGAAATATTCTTTATTTTGGGGCAAAAAGGAAGAAATTCCCCTTATTTTGGGGCAAAATTGCAGAAATTTTCCTTATTTTGGGGCAAAAAGGCTGAAATTCTTATTTTGAGGTAAAATGCTGAAATTCCCCATATTTTGGGGCAAAAGGCAAAACTTCTTCTTATTTTGGGGCAAAGAGGCACAAATTTCTCTTATTTTCGGGCAAAATTGCAGAAATTTCATTTATTTCAGGGCAAAAAGTCAGAAATTCCTTTTATTTTGGGGCAAAGAGCAGAAATTTCTTTTATTATGGTACAAAATTGAAGAAATTTATCTTATTTTGAAACAAAAAGGCAGAAAATTCCCCTTATTTTGAGGCAAAAGGCAGAAATTATTCTCAATTTGAGGTAAAATGCAGAAATTCCCTTTATTTTGGGGCTAAAAAACAGAAATTCCCTGTATTTTGAAGCAAAATTGCAGAAATTCTCATAATTTTTGGGCAAAAATGCAGAAATTCTCCATATTATGGGGCAAAAAGACGGAAAATCTCCTTTTTCGGGAGCAAACAGTCAGAAATTCCCCTTATTTTGGGGCAAAATTGCAGAAATTTCCTTTACATTGGGGCAAAATTGCAGAAATTTCCCTTATTTTGGGGCAAAACTGAAGAAATTTTCTTTTTTTATGGCAAAAAGGTATGCATTCTTCTTATTTTCGGGCAAAAAGGCAGAAATTCCCCTATTTTGGAGCAAAATTGCAGAAATTCCCCTAATTGTGGGGAAAAAAGGGAGAAATTCCCTATATGTTGTGGCAAAAAGACAGAAATTCTCCTTATTTTGGGGCAAAACTCAGAAATTCCACTTATTTTAGGGCAAAATTCCAGAAATTTCCCTTATTTTGGGGCAAAATTGCAGAAATTTCACTTATTTTGGAGCAAAATTGCAGAAATTTCACTTATTTCAGAAAAAAAGCAGAAATTTTCTTATTTTGGTGCAAAAAGGCAGAAATTTCTTTTATTTTGGAACAAAATTGCATAAATTATTCTTATTTTGGAAGAAAAAGGCAGAAATCTCCCATATTTTGGGGCAAAAATGCAGCAATTCCTCTTATTTTGAGGTAACAAGGCTTAAATTCCCCTTATTTAGGGGGAAAAAGGCAGAAATTTCCCTTATTTTCGAGTAAAATTGCAGAAATTTCACTTATTTCAGGGTAATAAGTCAGAAATTTTCCTTATTTTGGGGCAAAAAAGACAGTAATTCCCTTTGTTTTTGGGGATAAAGACAGAAATTCCACTTATTTAGAGGCAAAAAAGCAGAAATTCCCCTTATTTTGGAGCAAAACTGAAGAAATTTCCCTTTTTTATGGCAAAAAGGTATGCATTATTCTTATTTTCGGGCAAAAAGGCAGAAATTCCCCTATTTTGGAGCAAAATTGCAGAAATTCCCCTAATTGTAGGGCAAAAAGGGAGAAATTCCCTATATGTTGGGGCAAAAAGTCAGAAATTCTCCTTATTTTGGGGCAAAACTCAGAAATTCCACTTATTTTGGTGCAAAATTCCAGAAATTTCCCTTATTTTGGGGAAAAATTGCAGAAATTTCACTTATTTTGGGGCAAAATTGCAGAAATTTAACTTATTTCAGAAAAAAATTCAGAAATTTTCCTATTTTGGTGCAAAAAGGCAGAAATTTCTTTTATTTTGGTACAAAATTGCAGAAATTTTTCTTATTTTGGGGCAAAAAGGCAGAAATCCCCATATTTTGGGGCAAAAAAGCAGAAATTCCTCTTATTTTGAGGTAAAAAGGCTGAAATTTCCCTTATTTGGGGGCAAAAAGGCAGAAATTTCCTTTATTTTGAGGCAAAATTGCAGAAATTTCACTTATTTCAGAGTAATAAGTCAGAAATTTTCCTTTTTTTGTGGCAAAAAACACAGAAATTCTCTTTGTTTTGGGGGAAAAAGACAGAAATTCCACTTTTTTAGAGGCAAAAAAAACAGAAATTCCTTTTATTTTGGAGTAAAAATGAAGAAATTTCCCTTTTTTGTGGCAAAATGTATACATTCCACTTATTTTTGGGCTAAAAAGCAGAAATTACCCGTATTTTGGAGCAAAATTGCAGAAATTCCCCTAATTGTGGGGCAAAATGCAGAAATTCCCTATATGTTAGGGCAAAAAGACAGAAATTCTCCTTATTTTGGGGCAAAACTCAGAAATTCCCCTTATTTTGGGGCAAAATTCCAGAAATTTCCCTTATTTTGTGGCAAAATTGCCGAAATTTCACTTATTTTGGGGCAAAATTGCAGAAATTTCACTTATTTCATGGTAAAAAGGCAGAAATTTTCCTCATTTTGGGGCAAAAATGAAGAAATTCCAAATATTTTGTGGCAAAAATGCAAAAATTCCCCTTATTTTGTGATAAAAAGGCAGAAATTTTTCATATTTGGGGGCAAAAAGCAGAAATTTCCCTTATTTGGGGGCAAAATTGAAGAAATTTCACTTATTTCAGGGTAATAAGTCAGAAATTTTCCTTATTTGGGGCAAAAAAGACAGAAATTCCTTTTGTTTTGGGGGAAAAAGTCAGAAATTCCACTTATTTAGAAGCAAAAAAGCAGAAATTCCCCTTTTTTTGGAGCAAAAATGAAGAAATTTTTTTTTTTGTGGCAAAAGGTATGCATTCTTCTTATTTTCAGGCTAAAAAGCAGAAATTCCCCGTATTTTGGAGCAAAATTGCAGAAATTCCCCTAATTGTGGGGCAAAAAGACAGAAATTCTTTTTATTTTGGGGCAAAACTCAGAAATTCCACTTATTTTGGGACAAAATTCCAGAAATTTCACTTATTTTGGGGCAAAATTGCAGAAATTTCACTTATTTTGGCAAAATTGCAGAAATTTCAATTATTTCAGAAAAAAAGCAGAAATTTTCTTATTTTGGTGCAAAAAGGCAGAAATTTCTTTTATTTTGGTACAAAATTGCAGAAATTTTTCTTATTTGGGGGCAAAAAGCAGAAATCCCCTATATTTTGGGGCAAAATGCATAAATTCCTCTTATTTTGAGGTAAAAAGGCTGAAATTTCCCTTATTTGGGGGCAAAAAGACAGAAATTTCCCTTATTTTGAGGGAAAATTGCAGAAATTTCACTTATTTCAGGGTAATAAGTCAGAAATTCATCTTACTTTGGGGCAAAAAACAGAAATTCCCTTTGTTTTGGGGGAAAAAGACAGAAATTCCACTTATATAAAGGCAAAAAAGCAGAAATTCTTCTTTATTGGAGCAAAAATGAAGAAATTTATCTTTTTTTGTGGCAAAAGGTATACATTCCGCTTATTTTCGGGCTAAAAAGCAGAAATTCCCCGTATTTTGGATCAAAATTGCAGAAATTCCCCTTATTTTGGAGCAAAAATAAAGAAATTTCCCTTTTTTATGGCAAAAAGCTATGCATTCTTCTAATTTTCGAGCAAAAAGGCAGAAATTCCCTGTATTTTGGAGCAAAATTGCAGAAATTCCCCTAATTGTGGGGCAAAAAGGCAGAAATTCCCTATATGTTGGGGCAAAAAGACAGAAATTCTCCTTATTTCGGGGCAAAACTCAGAAATTCCACTTATTTTGGGGCAAAATTTCAGAAATTTCCCTTATTTTAGGGCAAAATTGCAGAAATTTCACTTATTTTGGGGCAAAATTGCAGAAATTTCACTTATTTCAGAAAAAAAAGCAGAATTTATTTATTTTGGTGCAAAAAGGCAGAAATTTCTTTTATTTTGGTACAAAATTGCAGAAATTTTTCTTATTTTGGGGCGAAAAGGCAGAAATCTCCCATATTTTGTGGCAAAAATGCAGAAATTTCTCTTATTTTGAGGTAAAAAGGCTGAAATTCCCCTTATTTGGGGGCAAAAAGGCAGAAATTTCCCTTATTTTGGGGCAAAATTGCAGAAATTTCACTTATTTCAGGGTAATAAGTCAGAAATTGTTTTTACTTTGGGGCAAAAAAGACAGAAATTCTCTTTGTTTTGGGGGAAAAAGACAGAAATTCCACTTATTTAGAGGCACAAAAGCTGAAATTCCCCTTATTTTGGAGCAAAACTGAAGAAATTTCCCTTTTTTATGGCAAAAAGGTATGCATTCTTCTTATTTTCGGGCAAAAAGGCAGAAATTCCCCGTATTTTGAAGCAAAATTGCAGAAATTCCCCTAATGGTGGGGCAAGAAGGGAGAAATTCCCTATATTTTGGGGCAAAAAGACAGAAATTCTCCTTATTTTGGGGCAAAACTCAGAAATTCCACTTATTTTGGTGCAAAATTCCAGAAATTTCCCTTATTTGGGGGCAAAATTGCAGAAATTTCACTTATTTTGGGGCAAAATTGCAGAAATTTAACTTATTTAAGAAAAAATTTCAGAAATTTTCCTATTTTGGTGCAAAAAGGCAGAAATTTTTTTTATTTTAATACAAAATTGCAGAAAATTTTATTTTTTTGGGGCAAAAAGGCAGAAATCACTATATATTGGGGCAAAAATGCAGAAATTCCTCTTATTTTGAGGAAAAAAGGCGAAATTTCCCTTATTTGGGGGCAAAAAGAGAGAAATTTCCCTTATTTTGAGGCAAAATTGCAGAAATTTCACTTATTTCAGTGTAATAAGTCAGAAATTTTCCTTATTTTTGGGCAAAAAAGACAAAAATTCCCTTTGTTTTGGGGGAAAAAGACAGAAATTCCACTTTTTTAGAGGCAAAAAAGCAGAAATTCCTTTTATTTTGGAGTAAAAATGAAGAAATTTCCCTTTTTTGTGGCAAAAGGTATACATTCCACTTATATTTGGGCTAGAAAGCAGAAATTACCCGTATTTTGGAGCAAAATTGCAGAAATTCCCCTAATTGTGGGGCAAAAAGGCAGAAATTCCCTATATGTTAGGGCAAAAAGACAGAAATTCTCCTTATTTTGGGGCAAAACTCAGAAATTCCACTTATTTTGGGGCAAAATTCCAAAATTTCCCTAATTTGGGGGCAAAATTGCAGAAATTTCACTTATCTTGGGGCAAAATTGCAGAAATTTCACTTATTTCATAGTAAAAAGGCAGAAATTTTCCTTATTTTTGGGCAAAAATGCAGAGATTCCAAATATTTTGTGGTAAAAATGCAAAAATTCCCCTTATTTTGAGGTAAAAAGGCAGAAATTCCCCTTATTTGGGGGCGAAAGGCAGAAATTTTCCTTATTCTGGGGCAAAATTGCAGAAATTTCACTTATTTCATGGTAATAAGTCAGAAATTTTTCTTATTTCGGGCAAAAAAGGCAGAAATTCCCTTTGTTTTGGGAAAAAAAGACAGAAATTCCACATATTTAGAAGCAAAAAAGCAGAAATTTCCCTTATTTTGGTGCAAAAATGAAGAAATTTCCCTTTTTTGTGGCAAAAGGTATACATTCCCCTTATTTTCAGGCTAAAAAGCAGAAATTCCCCGTATTTTGGAGCAAAATTGCATAAATTCCCCTAATTGTGGGGCAAAAAGGCAGAAATTCCCTATATGTTGGGGCAAAATACAGAAATTCTCTTTATTTTGGGGCAAAACTCAAAAATTCCACTTATTTTGGGGCAAAATTCCAGAAATATCACTTATTTTGGGGCAAAATTGCAGAAATTTCACTTATTTTGGGGCAAAATTGCAGAAATTTCACTTATTTCAGAAAAAAAGCAGAAATTTTCTTATTTTGATGCAAAAGGCAAAAATTTCTTTTATTTTGGTACAAAATTGCAGAAATTTTTCTTATTTGGGGGCAAAAAGGCATAAATCTCTTATATTTTGGGGCAAAAATGCATAAATTCCTCTTATTTTGAGGTAAAAAGGCTGAAATTCCCCTTATTTGGGGGCAAAAAGGCAGAAATTTCCCTTATTTTGAGGCAAAATTGCAGAAATTTCACTTATTTCAGGGTAATAAGTCAGAAATTGTTTTTACTTTGGGGCAAAAAAGACAGAAATTCTCTTTGTTTTGGGGGAAAAAGACAGAAATTCCACTTATTTAGAGGCACAAAAGCTGAAATTCCCCTTATTTTGGAGCAAAACTGAAGAAATTTCCCTTTTTTATGGCAAAATGTATGCATTCTTCTTATTTTCGGGCAAAAAGGCAGAAATTCCCCGTATTTTGAAGCAAAATTGCAGAAATTCCCCTAATGGTGGGGCAAGAAGGGAAAAATTCCCTATATTTTGGGGCAAAAAGACAGAAATTCTCCTTATTTTGGGGCAAAACTCAGAAATTCCACTTATTTTGGTGCAAAATTCCAGAAATTTCCCTTATTTGGGGGCAAAATTGCAGAAATTTCACTTATTTTGGGGCAAAATTGCAGAAATTTAACTTATTTAAGAAAAAAATTCAGAAATTTTCCTATTTTGGTGCAAAAAGGCAGAAATTTTTTTTATTTTAATACAAAATTGCAGAAAATTTTCTTTTTTGGGGGCAAAAAGGCAGAAATCACTATATATTGAAGCAAAAATGCAGAAATTCCTCTTATTTTGAGGAAAAAAGGCGAAATTTCCCTTATTTGGGGGCAAAAAGAGAGAAATTTCCCTTATTTTGAGGCAAAATTGCAGAAATTTCACTTATTTCAGTGTAATAAGTCAGAAATTTTCCTTATTTTGGGGCAAAAAAGACAAAAATTCCCTTTGTTTTGGGGGAAAAAGACAGAAATTTCACTTTTTTAGAGGCAAAAAAGCAGAAATTCCTTTTATTTTGGAGTAAAAATGAAGAAATTTCCCTTTTTTGTGGCAAAAGGTATACATTCCACTTATATTTGGGCTAGAAAGCAGAAATTACCCGTATTTTGGAGCAAAATTGCAGAAATTCCCCTAATTGTGGGGCAAAAAGGCAGAAATTCCCTATATGTTAGGGCAAAAAGACAGAAATTCTCCTTATTTTGGGGAAAACTCAGAAATTCCCCTTATTTTGGGGCAAAATTCCAGAAATTTCCCTAATTTTGTAGCAAAATTGCAGAAATTTCACTTATCTTGGGGCAAAATTGCAGAAATTTCACTTATTTCATAGTAAAAAGGCAGAAATTTTCCTTATTTTTGGGCAAAAATGCAGAGATTCCAAATATTTTGTGGTAAAAATGCAAAAATTCCCCTTATTTTGAGGTAAAAAGGCAGAAATTCCCCTTATTTGGGGGCGAAAAGCAGAAATTTTCCTTATTCTGGGGCAAAATTGCAGAAATTTCACTTATTTCATGGTAATAAGTCAGAAATTTTCCTTATTTCGGGCAAAAAAGACAGAAATTCCCTTTGTTTTGGGAAAAAAAGACAGAAATTCCACTTATTTAGAAGCAAAAAAGCAGAAATTTCCCTTATTTTGGTGCAAAAATGAAGAAATTTCCCTTTTTTGTGGCAAAAGGTATACATTCCCCTTATTTTCAGGCTAAAAAGCAGAAATTCCCCGTATTTTGGAGCAAAATTGCATAAATTCCCCTAATTGTGGGGCAAAAAGGCAGAAATTCCCTATATGTTGGGGCAAAATACAGAAATTCTCTTTATTTTGGGGCAAAACTCAAAAATTCCACTTATTTTGGGGCAAAATTCCAGAAATATCACTTATTTTGGGGCAAAATTGCAGAAATTTCACTTATTTTGGGGCAAAATTGGAGAAATTTCACTTATTTCAGAAAAAAAGCAGAAATTTTCTTATTTTGATGCAAAAGGCAGAAATTTCTTTTATTTTGGTACAAAATTGCAGAAATTTTGCTTATTTGGGGGCAAAAAGGCATAAATCTCTTATATTTTGGGGCAAAAATGCATAAATTCCTCTTATTTTGAGGTAAAAAGGCTGAAATTCCCCTTATTTGGGGGCAAAAAAGCAGAAATTTCCCTTATTTTGAGGCAAAATTGCAGAAATTTCACTTATTTCAGGGTAATAAGTCAGAAATTTTCCTTATTTTGGGACAAAAAACAGAAATTTCCTTGGTTTTGGGGGAAAAAGACAGAAATTCCACTTATTTAGAGGCAAAAAAGCAGAAATTCTTCTTATTTAGAAGCAAAAATGAAGAAATTTATCTTTTTTGTGGCAAAAGGTATACATTCCCCTTATTTTCGGGCTAAAAAGAAGAAATTCCCCGTATTTTGGAGCAAAATTGAAGAAATTCCCCTTATTTTGGAGCAAAAATGAAGAAATTTCCCTTTTTTATTGCAAAAAGGTATGCATTCTTTATATATTCGTGCAAAAAGGCAGAAATTCCCCGTATTTTGAAGCAAAATTGCAGAAATTCCCCTAAATGTGGGACAAAAATGCAGAAATTCCCTATATTTTTAGGACAAAAAGAGAGAAATTCTCCTTATTTTGGGGCAAAACTCAGAAATTCCACTTATTTTGGGACAAAATTCCAGAAATTTCCCTTATTTAGGGGCAAAATTGCAGAAATTTCACTTATTTTGGGGCAAAATTGCAGAAATTTCACTTATTTCAGAGAAAAAAAGCAGATATTTTCCTTATTTTGGTGCAAAATGGCAGAAATTGCTAATATTTTGTGGGAAAAAGGCAGAAATTTCCCTTATTTTGAGGTAAAAAAGCTGAAATTCCCCTTCATTGGGGGCAAAAAGGCAGAAATTTCCCTTATTTTGGGGCAAAATTGCAGAAATTTCACTTATTTCAGGGTAATAAGTCAGAAATTTTCCTTATTTTGGGGCCAAATGACAGAAATTTTCTTTGTTTTGGGGGGAAAAGACAGAAATTCCACTTATTTAGAGGCAAAAAAGCATAAATTCCCCTTATTTTGGAGCAAAAATGAAGAAATTTCCCTTTTTTATGGCAAAAAGGTATGCATTCTTTATATTTTTGGGCAAAAAAGCAGAAATTCCCCGTATTTTGGAGCAAAATTGCAGAAATTCCCCTAATTGTGGGGCGAAAAGGCAGAAATTCCCTGTATGTTGAGGCAAAAAGACAGAAATTCTCCTTATTTTGGGGCAAAACTCAGAAATTCCACTTATTATGGGGCAAAATTGCAGAAATTTCACTTATTTCAGGGTAATAAGTCAGAAATTTTCCTTATTTTGGGGCAAAAAAGACAAAAATTCCCTTTGTTTTGAAAGATAAAGAGAGAAATTCCACTTATTTAGAGGCAAAAAAGCAGAAATTCCCCTTATTTTGGAGCAAAACTGAAGAAATTTCTCTTTTTTATGGCAAAAGGGTATGCATTCTTCTTATTTTCGGGCAAAAGGCAGAAATTCCCCGTATTTTGGATCAAAATTGCAGAAATTCCCCTAATTGTGGGGCAAAACGGCAGAAATTCCCTATATGTTGGGGCAAAAAGACAGAAATTCTCCTTATTTCGGGGCAAAACTCAGAAATTCCACTTATTTTGGGGCAAAATTGCAGAAATTTCCCTTATTTTGGGGCAAAATTGCAGAAATTTCACTTATTTTGAAGCAAAATTGCAGAAATTTCACTTATTTAAAAAAAATTCAGAAATTTTCCTATTTTGGTGCAAAAAGGCAGAAATTTCTTTGATTTTGGTACAAAATTGCAGAAATTTTTCTCATTTTGGGGCAAAAAGGCAGAAATCTCCCATATTTTGGGGCAAAAATGCAGAAATTCCCCTTATTTTGAGGTAAAAAGGCTGAAATTCCCATTATTTGGGGGCAAAAAGGCAGAAATTTCCCTTATTTTGAGGCAAAATTGCAGAAATTTCACTTATTTCATTGTAATAAGTCAGAAATTTTCCTTATTATGGGGCAAAAAAGACAGAAATTCCCTTTGTTTTGGGGGAAAAAGACAGAAATTCCACTATTTTAGAGGCAAAAAAGCAGAAATTCCTTTTATTTTGGAGTAAAAATGAAGAAATTTCACTTTTTTGTGGCAAAAGGTAGACATTCCACTTATTTTTGGGCTAAAAAGCAGAAATTCCCCGTATTTTGGAGCAAAATTGCAGAAATTCCCCTAATTGTGGGGCAAAAAGGCAGAAATTCCCTATATGTTGGGGCAAAAAGACAGAAATTCTCCCTATTTTGGGGCAAAACTCAGAAATTCCTCTTATTTTGGGGCAAAATTCCAGAAATTTCCCTTATTTTGGGGCAAAATTGCAGAAATTTCACTTATTTTGGGGCAAAATTGCAGAAATTTCACTTATTTCAGGGAAAAAAAGCAGAAATTTTTCTTATTTTGGGGCAAAAACACAGAAATTTCTTTTATTTTGTGGAAAAAATGCAGAAATTCCCCTTCTTTTGAGGTAAAAAGGCTGAAATTTCCCTTATTTAATGGCAAAA
This sequence comes from Micromys minutus, assembly GCF_963924665.1. Taxonomy (NCBI): domain Eukaryota; kingdom Metazoa; phylum Chordata; class Mammalia; order Rodentia; family Muridae; genus Micromys; species Micromys minutus. The sequence continues at coordinate 662,292 of NW_027667840.1, read as the reverse complement.
ACGCAGAAATTTCCTTTATTTTGGGGCAAAATTGGAGAAATTTCACTTATTTCAGGGTAATAAGTCAGAAATTTTACTTATTTTGGGGCCAAAATAACAGAAATTCTCTTTCTTTTGAAGGAAAAGACAGAAATTCCACTTATTTAGAGGCAAAAAAGCAGAAATTCCCCTTATTTTGAAGCAAAAATGAAGAAATTTCCTTTTTTTTTATGGCAAAAAGGTATGCATTCTTCTTATTTTCGGGCAAAAAGGCAGAAATTCCCCGTATTTTGGAGCAAAATTGCAGAAATTCCCCTAATTGTGGGTCAAAAAGACAGAAATTCCCTATATGTTGGGGCAAAAAGACAGAAATTCTCCTCATTTTGGGGCAAAACTCAGAAATTGCACTTATTTTGGGGCAAAATTCCAGAAATTTTCTTTATTTTGGGGCAAAATTGCAGAAATTTCACTTATTTTGGGGCAAAATTGCAGAAATTTCACTTATTTCATGGTAAAAAGGCAGAAATTTTCCTTATTTTGGGGCAAAAATGCAGAAATTCCTAATATTTTGTGGTAAAAATGCAGAAATTCCCATTATTTTGAGGTAAAAAGGCTGAAATTCTTCTTATTTGGGAACAAAAAAGCAGAAATTTCCTTTATTTTGGGGCAAAATTGCAGAAATTTCACTTATTTCAGGGTAATAAGTAAGAAATTTTTTTATTTGGGGCAAAAAAGACAGAAATCCCATTTGTTTTGGGGGAAAAAGACAGAAATTCCACTTATTTAGAGGCAAAAAAGCAGAAATTCCCCTTATTTTGGAGCAAAAATGAAGAAATTTCCCTTTTTTGTGGCAAAAGGTATACATTCCCCTTATTTTCAGGCTAAAAAGCAGAAATTCCCCGTATTTTGGAGCAAAATTGCAAAAATTCCCCTAATTGTGGGGCAAAAATGCAGAAATTCTCTATATGTTAGGGCAAAAGGAAAAAAATTCTTTTTATTTTGGGGCAAAACTCAGAAATTCTACTTATTTTGGGGCAAAATTCCAGATATTTCCCTTATTTTGGGGCAAAATTGCAGAAATTTTACTTATTTTGGGGCAAAATTGCAGAAATATCACTTATTTCAGGGAAAAAAGGCAGAAATTTTTCTTATTTTGGGGCAAAAAAGACAGAAATTCCCTTTGCTTTGGGGGAAAAAGAGAGAAATTCAACTTATTTAGACGCAAAAAAGCAGAAATTCTTATTTTGGAGCAAAAATGAAGAAATTTTCTTTTTTTATGGAAAAAAGGTATGCATTCTTCTTATTTTCAGACAAAAAGGCAGAAATTCCCCGTATTTTGGAGCAAAATTGCAGAAATTTCCCTAATTGTGTGCAAAAAGGCAAAAATTCCCTATATGTTGTGGCAAAAAGACAGAAATTCTCCTTATTTTGGGGCAAAATTCAGAAATTTCACTTATTTTTGGGCAAAATTGCAGAAATTTCGCTTATTTCAGAAAAAAAACGAGAAATTTTCTTATTTTGGGGCAAAAGGCAGAAATTCTCCTTATTTTAGGGCAAAATTGCAGAAATTTCCCTTATTTTGTGACAAAAAACAGAAATTCTCTTTATTTTGGGGCAATATTACAGAAAATACCTTTATTATGGGGAAAAATTGCAGATATTTCTTTTATTTTAAGGATAAATTGCAGAAATTTCACTTATTTCAGAGAAAAAAAGCAAAACTTTTTCTTATTTTAGGGCAAAATGCAGAAATTCCCATTATTTTGGGGCACAATGGCAGAAATTCACCTTATTTTGGGGTGAAATTGCAGACATTTCACATATTTCAGGGCAAAAAGGCAGAAATTCCCCTTATTTTGGAGCAAAAATGAAAAAATTTCCCTTTTCTATGGCAAAAAGGTATATATTCTTCTTATTTTCGGGCAAAAAGGCAGAAATTCCCTGTATTTTGGAGAAAAATTGCAGAAATTCCCCTAATTGTGGGGCAAAAAGGCAGAAATTTCCTATATGTTGGGGCAAAAAGACAGAAATTCTCCTTATTTTGGGGCAAAACTCAGAAATTGCACTTATTTTGGGGCAAAATGCCAGAAATTTCCCTTATTTTGGGGCAAAATTGCAGAAATTTCACTTATTTTGGGGCAAAATTGCAGAAATTTCTCTTATTTCGGAAAAAAAGCAGAATTTATTTATTTTGGTGCAAAAAGGCAGAAATTTCTTTTATTTTGGTACAAAATTGCAGAAATTTTTCTTATTGTGGGGCAAAAATGCAGAAATCTCCCATATATTGGGGCAAAATGCAGAAATTCCTCTTATTTTGAGGTAAAAAGGCTGAAATTCCCATTATTTGGAAGCAAAAAGGCAGAAATTTCCCTTATTTTGAGACAAAATTGCAGAAATTTCACTTATTTCGGAGAAAAAAAGCAAAAATTTTTCTTATTTTAGGGCAAAATGCAGAAATTCCCATTATTTTGGGGGCAAAAAGGCATAAATTCCCCTTATTTGGGGGAAAAAAGGCAGATATTCCCCTTATTTTGGGATAAAATTGCAGAAATGTCCCTTGTTTGGGGGCAAAATGCAGAAAATCCCCATAATTTCGGGCAAAAAAGCAGAAATTTCCCGTATTTTGGAGCAAAATTGCAGAAATTCCCCTAATATTGGGGCAAAAATGCAGAAATTCCCTTTATTTGGGGCAAATCGGCAGAAGTTCCCCTTATTTTCGGGAAAAGAGGCAGAAATTCCCTGTATTTTGAACAAAATTGCAGAAACTCCCCTAATTTTGGAGCAAAAATACAGAAATTCTCATTTTTTCGAGGCAAAAATCAGAAATTTCTTTTATTTTGGGGCAAAATTTTAGAAATTTCTTTTATTTTGGTACAGAATTGCAGAAATTTTTCTTATTTTGTGGAAAAAAAGCACAAATTTCTCATATTTTGGAACAAAAATGCAGAAATTCTTCTTATTTTGAGGTAAAAAGGCTGAAATTCCCCTTATTTTGCGGCAAAATTGCAGAAATTTCACTTATTTTGGGGCAAAATTGCAGAAATTTCTCTTATTTCGGAAAAAAAGCAGAATTTATTTATTTTGGTGCAAAAAGGCAGAAATTTCTTTTATTTTGGTACAAAATTGCAGAAATTTTTCTTATTGTGGGGCAAAAATGCAGAAATCTCCCATATATTGGGGCAAAATGCAGAAATTCCTCTTATTTTGAGGTAAAAAGGCTGAAATTCCCATTATTTGGAAGCAAAAAGGCAGAAATTTCCCTTATTTTGAGACAAAATTGCAGAAATTTCACTTATTTCGGAGAAAAAAAGCAAAAATTTTTCTTACTTTAGGGCAAAATGCAGAAATTCCCATTATTTTGGGGGCAAAAAGGCATAAATTCCCCTTATTTGGGGGAAAAAAGGCAGATATTCCCCTTATTTTGGGATAAAATTGCAGAAATGTCCCTTGTTTGGGGGCAAAATGCAGAAAATCCCCATAATTTCGGGCAAAAAAGCAGAAATTTCCCGTATTTTGGAGCAAAATTGCAGAAATTCCCCTAATATTGGGGCAAAAATGCAGAAATTCCCTTTATTTGGGGCAAATCGGCAGAAGTTCCCCTTATTTTCGGGAAAAGAGGCAGAAATTCCCTGTATTTTGAACAAAATTGCAGAAACTCCCCTAATTTTGGAGCAAAAATACAGAAATTCTCATTTTTTCGAGGCAAAAATCAGAAATTTCTTTTATTTTGGGGCAAAATTTTAGAAATTTCTTTTATTTTGGTACAGAATTGCAGAAATTTTTCTTATTTTGTGGAAAAAAAGCACAAATTTCTCATATTTTGGAACAAAAATGCAGAAATTCTTCTTATTTTGAGGTAAAAAGGCTGAAATTCCCCTTATTTTGGGGCAAAAAGGCAGAAATTTCACTTATTCTGGGGCAAAATTGCAGAAATTTTACTTATTTCAGAAAAAAAAGCAGAAATTTTCTTATTTTGGTGCAAAAAGGAAGAAATTTCTTTTATTTTGGTACAAAATTGCATAAATTTTTCTTATTCTGGAACAAAAAAGCAGAAATCTCCCATATTTTGGGGAAAAAATGCAGAAATTCCTCTTATTTTGAGGTAAAAAGGCTGAAATTCCCCTTATTTGGGGGCAAAAAGCAGAAATTTCCCTTATTTTGGAGCAAAATTGCAGAAATTTCACTTATTTCAGAGTAATAAGTCAGAAATTTTTCTTATTTTGGGGCAAAAAAGACAGAAATTCCCTTTGTTTTGGGGGATAAAGACAGAAATTCCACTTATTTAGAGGCAAAAAAGCAGAAATTCCCCTTATTTTGGAGCAAAACTGAAGAAATTTCCCTTATTTTGGGGCAAAATTGCAGAAATTTCACTTATTTTGGAGCATAATTGCAGAAATTTCACTAATTTCAGAAAAAAAAGCAGAAATTTTCTTATTTTGGTGCAAAAAGGCAGAAGTTTCTTTTATTTTGGTACAAAATTGCATAAATTATTCTTATTTTGGAACAAAAAGGCAGAAATCTCCCATATTTTGGGGCAAAAATGCAGAAATTCCTCTTATTTTGAGGTAACAAGGCTTAAATTTCCCTTATTTGGCGGGAAAAAGGCAGAAATTTCCCTTATTTTCGAGCAAAATTGCAGAAATTTCAGTTATTTCAGGGTAATAAGTCAGAAATTTTCCTTATTTTGGGGCAAAAAAGACAGAAATTCCCTTTGTTTTTGGGGATAAAGACAGTAATTCCACTTTTTTAGAGGCAAAAAAGCAGAAATTCCTTTTATTTTGGAGTAAAAATGAAGAAATTTCTTTTTTTTGTGGCAAAAGGTATACATTCCCTTTATTTTCGGGCAAAAAGGCAGAAATTCCCCGTATTTTGGAGCAAACTTGCAGATATTCCCCTAATTGTGGGGCAAAAAGGCAGAAATTCCCTATATGTTGGGGCAAAAAGACAGAAATTCTCCTTATTTTGGGGCAAAACTCAGAAATTCCACTTATTTTGGGGCAAAATTCCAGAAATTTCCCTTATTTTGGGGCAAAATTGCAGAAATTTCACTTATTTCAGAAAAAAATTCAGAAATTTTCCTATTTTGGTGCAAAAAGGCAGAAATTTCTTTTATTTTGGTACAAAATTGCAGAAATTTTTCTTATTTTGGGGCAAAAGGCAGAAATCTCCCATATTTAGGGGAAAAATGCAGAAATTCCTCTTATTTTGAGGTAAAAAGGCTGAAATTTCTCTTATTTGGGGGAAAAAAGCAAAAATTTCCCTTATTTTGAGGCAAAATTGCAGAAATTTCACTTATTTCATTGTAATAAGTCAGAAATTTTCCTTATTTTGGGGCAAAAAAGACAGAAATTCCCTTTGTTTTGGGGGAAAAACATAGAAATTCCACTTTTTTAGAGGCAAAAAGCAGAAATTCCTTTTATTTTGGAGTAAAAATGAAGAAATTTCCCTTTTTTGTGGCAAAAGGTATACATTCCACTTATTTTTGGGCTAAAAAGCAGAAATTCCTTGTATTATGGAGAAAAAATGCAGAAATTCTCCTAATTGTGGGGCAAAAAAGCAGAAATTCCCTATATGTTAGGGCAAAAAGACAGAAATTCTCCTTATTTTGGGGCAAAACTCAGAAATTCCACTTATTTTGGGGCAAACTTCCAGAAATTTCCCTTATTTTGTGGCAAAATTGCAGAAATTTCACTTATTTTGGGGCAAAATTGCAGAAATTTCACTTATGTCAGGGAAAAAAGGCAGAAATTTTCCTTATTTTGGGGCAAAAAAACAGAAATTTCTTTTATTTTGTGGCAAAAATGCAGAAATTCCCCTTATTTTGAGGTAAAAATGCTGAAATTTCCCTTATTTGGGGGCAAAAAGGCAGAAATTTTCCTTATTTTGGGGCAAAATTGGAGAAATTTCACTTATTTCAGGGTAATAAGTCAGAAATTTACCTTATTTTGGGGCAAAAAAGACAGAAATTCCCTTTGTTTTGGGGGAAAAGGACAGAAATTCCACTTATTTAGAGGCAAAAAAGCAGAAATTCCCATTATTTTGAAGCAAAAATGAAGAAATTTCGCTATTTTATGGCAAAAAGTTATGCATTCTTCTTATTTTCGGGCAAAAAGGCAGAAATTCCCCGTATTTTGGAGCAAAATTGCAGAAATTCCACTTATTGTGGGGCAAAAAGGCAGAAATTCCCTATATGTTGGGGCAAAAAGGCAAAAATTCCCAATATGTTGGGGCAAAAAGACAGAAATACTCCTTATTTTGGGGCAAAACTCAGAAATTCCACTTATTTTGGGGCAAAATTCCAGAAATTTCCCTTACTTTGGGGCAAAATTGCAGAAATTCCACTTATTTTGGGGCAAAATTGCAGAAATTACCCGTATTTTGGAGCAAAATTGCAGAAATTCCCCTAATTGTGGGGCAAAAATGCAGAAATTCCCTATATGTTGGGGCAAAAAGGCAAAAATTCCCAATATGTTGGGGCAAAAAGACAGAAATTCTCCTTATTTTAGGGCAAAATTCAGAAATTTCACTTATTTCATGGTAAAAAGGCAGAAATTTTCCTTATTTTGGGGCAAAAATGCAGAAATTCCTAATATTTTGTGGTAAAAATGCAGAAATTCCCATTATTTTGAGGTAAAAAGGCTGAAATTCTTCTTATTTGGGAACAAAAAAGCAGAAATTTCCCTTATTTTGGGGCAAAATTGCAGAAATTTCACTTATTTCAGGGTAATAAGTAAGAAATTTTTTTTATTTGGGGCAAAAAAGACAGAAATCCCATTTGTTTTGGGGGAAAAAGACAGAAATTCCACTTATTTAGAGGCAAAAAAGCAGAAATTCCCCTTATTTTGGAGCAAAAATGAAGAAATTTCCCTTTTTTGTGGCAAAAGGTATACATTCCCCTTATTTTCAGGCTAAAAAGCAGAAATTCCCCGTATTTTGGAGCAAAATTGCAAAAATTCCCCTAATTGTGGGGCAAAAATGCAGAAATTCTCTATATGTTAGGGCAAAAGGAAAAAAATTCTTTTTATTTTGGGGCAAAACTCAGAAATTCTACTTATTTTGGGGCAAAATTCCAGATATTTCCCTTATTTTGGGGCAAAATTGCAGAAATTTTACTTATTTTGGGGCAAAATTGCAGAAATATCACTTATTTCAGGGAAAAAAGGCAGAAATTTTTCTTATTTTGGGGCAAAAAAGACAGAAATTCCCTTTGCTTTGGGGGAAAAAGAGAGAAATTCAACTTATTTAGACGCAAAAAAGCAGAAATTCTTATTTTGGAGCAAAAATGAAGAAATTTTCTTTTTTTATGGAAAAAAGGTATGCATTCTTCTTATTTTCAGACAAAAAGGCAGAAATTCCCCGTATTTTGGAGCAAAATTGCAGAAATTTCCCTAATTGTGTGCAAAAAGGCAAAAATTCCCTATATGTTGTGGCAAAAAGACAGAAATTCTCCTTATTTTGGGGCAAAATTCAGAAATTTCACTTATTTTTGGGCAAAATTGCAGAAATTTCGCTTATTTCAGAAAAAAAACGAGAAATTTTCTTATTTTGGGGCAAAAGGCAGAAATTCTCCTTATTTTAGGGCAAAATTGCAGAAATTTCCCTTATTTTGTGACAAAAAACAGAAATTCTCTTTATTTTGGGGCAATATTACAGAAAATACCTTTATTATGGGGAAAAATTGCAGATATTTCTTTTATTTTAAGGATAAATTGCAGAAATTTCACTTATTTCAGAGAAAAAAAGCAAAACTTTTTCTTATTTTAGGGCAAAATGCAGAAATTCCCATTATTTTGGGGCACAATGGCAGAAATTCACCTTATTTTGGGGTGAAATTGCAGACATTTCACATATTTCAGGGCAAAAAGGCAGAAATTCCCCTTATTTTGGAGCAAAAATGAAAAAATTTCCCTTTTCTATGGCAAAAAGGTATATATTCTTCTTATTTTCGGGCAAAAAGGCAGAAATTCCCTGTATTTTGGAGAAAAATTGCAGAAATTCCCCTAATTGTGGGGCAAAAAGGCAGAAATTTCCTATATGTTGGGGCAAAAAGACAGAAATTCTCCTTATTTTGGGGCAAAACTCAGAAATTGCACTTATTTGGGGGCAAAATGCCAGAAATTTCCCTTATTTTGGGGCAAAATTGCAGAAATTTCACTTATTTTGGGGCAAAATTGCAGAAATTTCTCTTATTTCGGAAAAAAAGCAGAATTTATTTATTTTGGTGCAAAAAGGCAGAAATTTCTTTTATTTTGGTACAAAATTGCAGAAATTTTTCTTATTGTGGGGCAAAAATGCAGAAATCTCCCATATATTGGGGCAAAATGCAGAAATTCCTCTTATTTTGAGGTAAAAAGGCTGAAATTCCCATTATTTGGAAGCAAAAAGGCAGAAATTTCCCTTATTTTGAGACAAAATTGCAGAAATTTCACTTATTTCGGAGAAAAAAAGCAAAAATTTTTCTTATTTTAGGGCAAAATGCAGAAATTCCCATTATTTTGGGGGCAAAAAGGCATAAATTCCCCTTATTTGGGGGAAAAAAGGCAGATATTCCCCTTATTTTGGGATAAAATTGCAGAAATGTCCCTTGTTTGGGGGCAAAATGCAGAAAATCCCCATAATTTCGGGCAAAAAAGCAGAAATTTCCCGTATTTTGGAGCAAAATTGCAGAAATTCCCCTAATATTGGGGCAAAAATGCAGAAATTCCCTTTATTTGGGGCAAATCGGCAGAAGTTCCCCTTATTTTCGGGAAAAGAGGCAGAAATTCCCTGTATTTTGAACAAAATTGCAGAAACTCCCCTAATTTTGGAGCAAAAATACAGAAATTCTCATTTTTTCGAGGCAAAAATCAGAAATTTCTTTTATTTTGGGGCAAAATTTTAGAAATTTCTTTTATTTTGGTACAGAATTGCAGAAATTTTTCTTATTTTGTGGAAAAAAAGCACAAATTTCTCATATTTTGGAACAAAAATGCAGAAATTCTTCTTATTTTGAGGTAAAAAGGCTGAAATTCCCCTTATTTTGGGGCAAAAAGGCAGAAATTTCACTTATTTTGGGGCAAAATTGCAGAAATTTTACTTATTTCAGAAAAAAAAGCAGAAATTTTCTTATTTTGGTGCAAAAAGGAAGAAATTTCTTTTATTTTGGTACAAAATTGCATAAATTTTTCTTATTCTGGAACAAAAAAGCAGAAATCTCCCATATTTTGGGGAAAAATGCAGAAATTCCTCTTATTTTGAGGTAAAAAGGCTGAAATTCCCCTTATTTGGGGGCAAAAAGCAGAAATTTCCCTTATTTTGGAGCAAAATTGCAGAAATTTCACTTATTTCAGAGTAATAAGTCAGAAATTTTTCTTATTTTGGGGCAAAAAAGACAGAAATTCCCTTTGTTTTGGGGGATAAAGACAGAAATTCCACTTATTTAGAGGCAAAAAAGCAGAAATTCCCCTTATTTTGGAGCAAAACTGAAGAAATTTCCCTTATTTTGGGGCAAAATTGCAGAAATTTCACTTATTTTGGAGCATAATTGCAGAAATTTCACTAATTTCAGAAAAAAAAGCAGAAATTTTCTTATTTTGGTGCAAAAAGGCAGAAGTTTCTTTTATTTTGGTACAAAATTGCATAAATTATTCTTATTTTGGAACAAAAAGGCAGAAATCTCCCATATTTTGGGGCAAAAATGCAGAAATTCCTCTTATTTTGAGGTAACAAGGCTTAAATTTCCCTTATTTGGCGGGAAAAAGGCAGAAATTTCCCTTATTTTCGAGCAAAATTGCAGAAATTTCAGTTATTTCAGGGTAATAAGTCAGAAATTTTCCTTATTTTGGGGCAAAAAAGACAGAAATTCCCTTTGTTTTTGGGGATAAAGACAGTAATTCCACTTTTTTAGAGGCAAAAAAGCAGAAATTCCTTTTTTTTTGGAGTAAAAATGAAGAAATTTCTTTTTTTTGTGGCAAAAGTTATACATTCCCTTTATTTTCGGGCAAAAAGGCAGAAATTCCCCGTATTTTGGAGCAAACTTGCAGATATTCCCCTAATTGTGGGGCAAAAATTCCCTATATGTTGGGGCAAAAAGACAGAAATTCTCCTTATTTTGGGGCAAAACTCAGAAATTCCACTTATTTTGGGGCAAAATTCCAGAAATTTCCCTTATTTTGGGGCAAAATTGCAGAAATTTCACTTATTTCAGAAAAAAATTCAGAAATTTTCCTATTTTGGTGCAAAAAGGCAGAAATTTCTTTTATTTTGGTACAAAATTGCAGAAATTTTTCTTATTTTGGGGCAAAAGGCAGAAATCTCCCATATTTAGGGGAAAAATGCAGAAATTCCTCTTATTTTGAGGTAAAAAGGCTGAAATTTCTCTTATTTGGGGGAAAAAAGCAAAAATTTCCCTTATTTTGAGGCAAAATTGCAGAAATTTCACTTATTTCATTGTAATAAGTCAGAAATTTTCCTTATTTTGGGGCAAAAAAGACAGAAATTCCCTTTGTTTTGGGGGAAAAACATAGAAATTCCACTTTTTTAGAGGCAAAAAAGCAGAAATTCCTTTTATTTTGGAGTAAAAATGAAGAAATTTCCCTTTTTTGTGGCAAAAGGTATACATTCCACTTATTTTTGGGCTAAAAAGCAGAAATTCCTTGTATTATGGAGAAAAAATGCAGAAATTCTCCTAATTGTGGGGCAAAAAAGCAGAAATTCCCTATATGTTAGGGCAAAAAGACAGAAATTCTCCTTATTTTGGGGCAAAACTCAGAAATTCCACTTATTTTGGGGCAAACTTCCAGAAATTTCCCTTATTTTGTGGCAAAATTGCAGAAATTTCACTTATTTTGGGGCAAAATTGCAGAAATTTCACTTATGTCAGGGAAAAAAGGCAGAAATTTTCCTTATTTTGGGGCAAAAAAACAGAAATTTCTTTTATTTTGTGGCAAAAATGCAGAAATTCCCCTTATTTTGAGGTAAAAATGCTGAAATTTCCCTTATTTGGGGGCAAAAAGGCAGAAATTTTCCTTATTTTGGGGCAAAATTGGAGAAATTTCACTTATTTCAGGGTAATAAGTCAGAAATTTACCTTATTTTGGGGCAAAAAAGACAGAAATTCCCTTTGTTTTGGGGGAAAAGGACAGAAATTCCACTTATTTAGAGGCAAAAAAGCAGAAATTCCCATTATTTTGAAGCAAAAATGAAGAAATTTCGCTATTTTATGGCAAAAAGTTATGCATTCTTCTTATTTTCGGGCAAAAAGGCAGAAATTCCCCGTATTTTGGAGCAAAATTGCAGAAATTCCACTTATTGTGGGGCAAAAAGGCAGAAATTCCCTATATGTTGGGGCAAAAAGGCAAAAATTCCCAATATGTTGGGGCAAAAAGACAGAAATACTCCTTATTTTGGGGCAAAACTCAGAAATTCCACTTATTTTGGGGCAAAATTCCAGAAATTTCCCTTACTTTGGGGCAAAATTGCAGAAATTCCACTTATTTTGGGGCAAAATTGCAGAAATTACCCGTATTTTGGAGCAAAATTGCAGAAATTCCCCTAATTGTGGGGCAAAAATGCAGAAATTCCCTATATGTTGGGGCAAAAAGGCAAAAATTCCCAATATGTTGGGGCAAAAAGACAGAAATTCTCCTTATTTTAGGGCAAAATTCAGAAATTTCACTTATTTTTGGGCAAAATTGCAGAAAGTTCACTTATTTCAGAAAAAAAGGAGAAATTTTCTTATTTTGGGGCAAAAGGCAGAAATTCCCCTTATTTTAGGGCAAAATTGCAGAAATTTCCCTTATTTTGAAACAAAAAACAGAAATTCCCTTTATTTTGTGGCAAAATTGCAGAAAATACCTTTATTATGGGGGAAAATTGCAGATATTTCTTTTATTTTAAGGCAAAATTGCAGAAATTTCACTTATTTCAGAGAAAAAAAGCAAAAATTTATCTTATTTTAGGGCAAAATGCAGAAATTCCCATTATTTTGGGGCACAATAGCAGAAATTCACCTTATTTTGGGGTAAAATTGCAGACATTTCACATATTTCAGGGCAAAAAGGCAGAAATTCCCCTTTTTTGGGGCAAAAAGGCTGAAATTCCCCTTATTTTCTATAAAATTGCAGAAATTCCCCTTGTTTGGGGGCAAAAAGGCAGAAAATCTTCTTAATTTTGGGCAAAAAGGCAGAAATTTCCCGTATTTTGGAGAAAAATTGCAGAAATTCCCCTAATATTGGGGCAAAAAGGCAGAAATTCCCTTTATTTTGGGGCAAAAATACAGAAATTCTCCTTATTTCGGGACAAAAATCAAAAATTTCCTTTATTTTGGGGCAAAATTTTAGAAATTTCTTTTATTTTGGTACAGAATTGCAGAAATTTTTCTTATTTGGTGACAAAAAGGCAGAAAATTCCCATATTTAGGAACAGAAATGCAGAAATTGCCCTTATTTTGAGGTAAAAAGGCTGAAATTCCCCTTATTTTGGGGAAAAAAGGAAGAAATTTCATTTATTTTGGGGCAAAATTGCAGAAATTTCACTTATTTCAGAAAATAAAGGAGAAATTTTCTTATTTTGGGGCAAAATGCAAAAATTTCTTTTATTTTGGAACAAAATTGCAGAAATTTTTCTTATTTTGGGGCAAAAATTCATAAATTTTCCATATTTTGGGGCAAAAATGCAAAAATTCCCCTTATTTTGAGGTAAAAAGGCTGAAATTTTCCTTATTTGGGGGCAAATGGCAGAAATTTTCCTGATTTTGGGGCTAAATTGCAGAAATTTTACTTATTTCAGGGTAATAAGTCAGAAATTTTCCTTATTTTGGGGCAAAAAAGACAGAAATTCCCTTTGTTTTGGGGGAAAAAGACAGAAATTCCACTTATATAGAGGCAAAAAAGCAGAAATTCCCATTATTTTGAAGCAAAAATAAAGAAATTTCCCTTTTTTATGTCAAAAAGGTATGCATTCTTTTTATTTTCGGGAAAAAAGGCAGAAATTCCCCGTATTTTGGAGCAAAATTGCAGAAATTTTACTTATTTCAGAAAAAAAAAGGAGAAATTTTCTTATTTTGGGGCAAAAGGCAGAAATTCCCCTTATTTTAGGGCAAAATTGCAGAAATTTTCCATATTTGGGGACAAAAAACAGAAATTCCCTTTATTTTGGGGCAAAATTCAGAAAATTCCTTTATTATGGGAAAAAATTGCAGATATTTCTTTTATTTTAATGCAAAATTGCAGAAATTTCACTTATTTCAGAGAAAAAAAGCAAAAATTTTTCTTATTTTGGGGCAAAAAGGCAGAAATTTCATTTATTTTGGTACAAAATTGCAGAAATTTTTCTTAATTTGGGCAAAAATGCAGAAATTTCCCATATTTTTCGACAAAAATGCAGAAATTCCCCTTATTTTGAGGTAAAAAGGCTGAAATTCCCCTTATTTTGGGGCAAAAAGTTAGAAATTCCCCTTATTTTAAAGGAAAAAGACAGAAATTCCGTTTATTTTTGTGGAAAAGTCAGAAATTGCACTTATTTTGAGTCAAAAAGGCGGAAAATCCCCTTATTTTGGGGTAAACAATGAAGAAATTAACCTTTTTTATGGCAAAAAGGTATACATTCTTTTTATTTTCGAGCAAAATTGCAGAAATTCCCCTAATTATGGGGAAAAAGGCAGAAATTCCCCGTAATTTGGAGCAAAATTGCAGAAATTCCCCTAATTTTGGGGCAAAAACGCAGAACGTCCCTTTATTTTGGGGTAAAACTGCAGAAATTTCACTTCTTTCGCGGCAAAATGGCAGAAATTCCCTTTATTTTCGGAGAAAAAGGCAGAAAATCCCCGTATTTTAGAGGAAAATTGCAGAAATTTACCTAATTTTGGGGTAAAACATGCAGTAATTTTCTTTATTTTAGGGCAAAAAGGCAGAAATTCCCCTTATTTTGGGGCAAAAATCAAAAATATCCCTTATTTTGGGGCAAAATTTTAGAAATTTCTTTTATTTTGGTACAGAATTGCAGAAATTTTTCTTATTTTGTGGCAAAAAGGAAGAAATTTCCCATACTTTGGAACAAAAATGCAGAAATTCCCCTGATTTTGAGGTAAAAAGGCTGAAATTCCCCTTATTTTGGGGCACAAAGAAAGAAATTTCACTTATTTTGGGGCAAAATTGCAGAAATTTCACTTATTTCAGAAAATAAAGGAGAAATTTTCTTATTTTCGGGCAAAAAGTCAGAAATTTCTTTTTTTTGGTACAAAATTGTGGAAATTTTTCTTATTTTGGGGCAAAAAAACATAAATTTCCCATATTTTGGGGCAAAAATGCTGAAATTCCCCTTATTTCGGGGCAAAAAGGCAGAAATTTCCCTTATTTTGGGGCAAAATTGCAGAAATTTCACTTATTTCAGGGTAATAAGTCAGAAATTTTCCTTACTTTGGGGCCAAAAGGACAAAAATTCCCTTTGTTTTGGGGGAAAAAGACAGAAATTCCACTTATTTAGAGGCAAAAAAGCAGAAATTTCTCTTATTTTGGAGCAAAAATGAAGAAATTTCCCTTTTTTATGGCAAAAAGTTATGCATTCTTCTTATTTTCGGGCAAAAAGGCAGAAATTTCCCGTATTTTGGAGCAAAATTGCAGAAATTCCCCTAATTGTGGGGCAAAAAGGCAGAAATTCCCTATATGTTGGGGCAAAAAGACAGAAATTCTCATTATTTTGGGGCAAAACTCAGAAATTCCACTTATTTTGGCGCAAAATTCCAGAAATTTCCCTTATTTTGAGGCAAAATTGCAGAAATATCACTTATTTTGGGGCAAAATTGGAGAAATTTCACTTATTTCAGAAAAAAAAGCAGAAATTTTCTTATTTTGGTGCAAAAAGGCAGAAATTTCTAATATTTTGGTACAAAATTGCAGAAATTTTTCTTATTTTAGGGCAAAAAGGCAGAAATCTCCCATATTTTGGGGCAAAAATGCAGAAATTCCTCTTATTTTTAGGTAAAAAGGCTGAAATTCCCCTTATTTGGGGGCAAAAAGGCAGAAATTTCCCTTATTTTGAGGCAAAATTGAAGAAATTTCACTTATTTCAGAGAACAAAAGCAGAAATTTTCTTATTTTGGGGCAAAAAGGCAGAAATTTCTTTTATTTTGGTACAAAATTGCAGAAATGTTTCTTATTTTGGGGCAAAAAGGCAGAAATTTCCCTTATTTTGAGGTAAAAACGCTGAAATTCCCCTTATTTGGGGGCAAAAAGGCAGAAATTTCCCTTATTTTGAGGCAAAATTGCAGAAATTTCACTTATTTCAGAATAATAAGTCAGAAATTTCCCTTATTTTGGGGCAAAAAACAGAAATTCTCTTTGTTTTAAAGGAAAAAGACTGATATTCCACTTATTTAGAGGCTAAAAAGCAGAAATTCTTATTATTTTGGAGCAAAAATGAAGAAATTTTCCTTTTTTTGTGGAAAAGGGTATACATTCCTCTAATTTTCGGGCTAAAAAGCAGAAATTCCCCGTATTTTGGAGCAAAATTGCAGAAATTCCCCTAATTGTGGGGCAAAAAGGCAGAAATTCCCTATATGTTGGGGCAAAAAGACAGAAATTCTCCTTATTTTGGGGCAAAACTCAGAAATTCCACTTATTTTGGGGCAAAATTCCAGAAATTTCCCTTATTTTGGGGCAAAATTGCAGAAATTTCACTTATTTTGGGGCGAAATTGCAGAAATTTCACTTTTTTCATGGAAATAAAGGCAGAAATTTTCATTATTTTGGGGCAAAAAGGCAGAAATTCCTCTTATTTTGAGGTAAAAAGGCTGAAATTCCCCTTATTTGGGGGCAAAAAGGCATAAATTTCCCTTATTTTGGGGCAAAATTGCAGAAATTTCACTTATTTCAGGGTAATAAGTCAGAAATTTTCCTTATTTTGGGGCAAAAAAGACAGAAATTCCCTTTGTTTAGGGATAAAAAGACAGAAATTCCACTTATTTAGAGGCAAAAAAGCAGAAATTCCACTTATTTTGGAGTAAAAATTAAGAGATTTCCCTTTTTTATGGCAAAAAGGTATGCATTCTTTTTATTTTCGGACAAAAAGGCAGAAATTCTCCGTATTTTGGAGCAAAATTGCAGAAATTTCACTTATTTCAGAATAAAAATGAGAAATTTTCTTATTTTGGGGCAAAAGGCAGAAATTCCCCTTATTTTATGGCAAAATTGCAGAAATTCCCTTTATTTGGCTACAAAAAACAGAAATTCCCTTTATTTTGGGGCAAAATTGCAGAAAATTTTTTTATTATGGGAAAAAATTGAAGATATTTCTTTTATTTTAAGGCAAAATTGCAGAAATTTCACTTATTTCAGAGAAAAAAACAAAAATCTTTCTTATTTTTGGCAAAATGCAGAAATTCCCATTATTTTGGGGCAAAAAGGCAGAAATCCACCTTATTTTGGGGTAAAATTGAAGACATGTCACATATTTCAGGGCATAAAGGCAGAAATTGCCCTTATTTGGGGGCAAAAAGGCAGAAATTCCCCTTATTTTGGGATAAAATTGCAGAAATTACCCTTGTTTGGGGGCAAAAAGGCAGAAAATCCCCTTAATTTCGGGCAAAAAGGCAGAAATTCCCTGTATTTTGGAGCAAAATTGCAGAAATTCTCCTAATATTGGGGCAAAAATGCAGAAATTCCCTTTATTTGGGGCAAATTGGCAGAAGTTCCCCTTATTTTCAGGAAAAGAGGCAGAAATTCCCATTATTTTGAAGCAAAATTGCAGAAACTCCCCTAATTTTGGGGCAAAAAGGCAGAAATTCCCTTTATTTTGGGGCAAAAATACAGAAATTCTCCTTATATCTGGGCAAAAATCAGAAATTTCCCTTATTTTGGAGCAAAATTTTAGAAATTTCTTTTATTTTGGTACAGAATTGGAGAAATTTTTCTTATTCTGTGGCAAAAAGGCAGAAATTTCTTTTATTTTGGTGCAAAATTGCAGAAATTTTTCTTATTTTGGGGCAAAAAGGCATAAATTTCCCATATTTTGGGGCAAAAATGTAGAAATTTTCTTTATTTTGAGGTAAAAAGGCTGAAATTTCCCTTATTTGCGGGCAAAAAGGCAAAAATTTCTCTTATTTTGGGGCAAAATTGCAGAAATTTCACTTATTTCAGAAAAAAAGGAAAAATTTTCTTATTTGGGGGCAAAAAGGCAGAAATTTCTTTTATTTTGGTGCAAAATTACAGAAATTTTCTTTATTTTGGGGCAAAAAAGACAGAAATTCCCTTTGTTTTGGGGGAAAAAGACAGAAATTCCACTTATTTAGAGGCAAAAAAGCAGAAATTCCCCTTATTTTGGAGCAAAAATGATGAAATTTCCCTTTTTCATGGCAAAAAGGTATGCATTCTTCTCATTTTCGGGCAAAAAGGCAGAAATTCCCTATATGTTGGGGCAAAAAGACAGAAATTCTCCTTATTTTGGGGCAAAACTCAGATATTCCACATATTTTGGGGCAAAATTCCATAAATTTCCCTTATTTTGGGGCAAAATTGCAGAAATATCACTTATTTTAAGGCAAAATTGGAGAAATTTCACTTATTTCAGAAGAAAAAAGCAGAAATTTTCTTGTTTTGGGGCAAAAAGGGAGAAATTTCTTTTATTTTTGTACAAAATTGCAGAAATTTTTCTTATTTTGGGGCAAGAAGGCAGAAATTTCCTATATTTTGGGGCAAAAATTCAGAAATTCCCCTTATTTTTAGGTAAAAAGGCTGAAATTCTCTTTATTTGGGAGCAAAAAGGCAGAAATTGCCCTGATTTTGTGGCAAAATTCCAGAAATTTCACTTATTTTAGGGTAATAAGTCAGAAATTTTTTATTTTGGGGCAAAAAGGCAGAAATTTCTTTTATTTTGGTACAAAATTACAGAAATTTTTCTTATTTTGGGGCAAAAAAGAAGAAATTTCCCTTATTTTGGGGCAAAATTGCAGAAATTTCACTTATTTTGATGTAAAAAGGCTGAAATTCCCCTTATTTTGGGGCAAAATGGCAGAAGTTTTCCTTATTTTGGGGCAAAATTGCAGAAATTTCACTTATTTCAAGGTAATAAGTCAGAAATTTTCCTTATTTTGGGGCAAAAAAACAGAAATTCCTTGTTTTGGGGGAAAAAGACAGAAATTCCACTTATTTAGGGGCAAAAAAGCAGAAATTCCCCATATTTTGGAGCAAAATTGCAGAAATTCCCCTAATTGTGGGGCAAAAAGGCAGAAATTCCCTATATGTTAGGGCAAAACGACAGAAATTCTCCTCATTTGGGGGCAAAATTCAGAAATTCCATTTATTTTGGGGCAAAATTCCCAAAATTCCCCTTATTATGGGGCAAAATTGCAGAAATTTCAATTATTTTGGGGCAAAATTGCAGAAATTTCACTTTTTTCAGGGAAAAAAGGCCGAAATTTTCCGTTTTTAGGGGCAAAAACGCAGAAATTCCTAATATTTTGAGGCAAAAATGCAGAAATTCCATTTATTTAGAGGCAAAAAAGCAGAAATTCCCCTTATTTTGGAGCAAAATGGCAGAAATTTCCCTTTTTATAGCCAAAAGGTATGCATTCTTCTTATTTTCAGGCAAAAAGGCAGAAATTCCCCGTATTTTGGAGTAAAATTGCAGAAATTCCCTATATGTTGGGGCAAAAAGACAGAAATTCTCCTTATTTTGGGGCAAAACTCAGAAATTCCACTTATTTTGGAACAAAATTTCAGAAATTTCCCTTATTTTTGGCCAAAATTGCAGAAATTTCATTTATTTTGGGGCAAAATTGCAGAAATTTCACTTATTTCAGGGAAAAAAAGCAGAAATTTTCTTATTTTGGGGCAAAAAGGCAGAAATGTCCCATATTTTGAGGCAAAAATGCAGAAATTCCCCTTATTTTGAGGTAAAAAGGCTGAAATTCCCCTTATTTGGGGGCAAAAAGGCAGAAATTTCCCATATTTTGGGGCAAAATTGCAGAAATTTCACTTATTTCAGGGTACTAAGTCAGAAATTTTTCTTACTTTGGGGCAAAAAAGACAGAAATTCCCTTTGTTTTCAGGGAAAAAGACAGAAATTCCACTTATTTAGAGGCAAAAATGCAGAAATTCCCCTTATTTTGAAGCAAAAATGAAGAAATTTCTATTTCTTATGGCAAAAAGGTATGCATTCTTCTTATTTTCGGGCAAAAAGGCAGAAATTCTTTGTATTTTGGAGCAAGATTGCAGAAATTCCCCTAATTGTGGGGCGAAAAGGCAGAAATCCCCTATATGTTGGGGCAAAAAGAAAGAAATTCTCCTTATTTTGGGGCAAAATTTCAGAAATTTCCCTGATTTTGGAGCAAAATTGCAGAAATTTCACTTATTTCAAAGAAAAAAAAGCACAAATTTTCTTATTTTGGGGCAAAAAGGCAGAAATTTCATTTATTTTGTTACAAAATTGCAGAAATTTTTCTTAATTTGGGCAAAAATGCAGAAATTTCCCATATTTTTCGACAAAAATGCAGAAATTCCCCTTATTTTGAGGTAAAAAGGCTGAAATTCCCCTTATTTTGGGGCAAAAAGTTAGAAATTCCCCTTATTTTAAAGGAAAAAGACAGAAATTCCGTTTATTTTTGTGGAAAAGTCAGAAATTGCACTTATTTTGAGTCAAAAAGGCGGAAAATCCCCTTATTTTGGGGTAAAAAATGAAGAAATTAACCTTTTTTATGGCAAAAAGGTATACATTCTTTTTATTTTCGAGCAAAATTGCAGAAATTCCCCTAATTATAAGGAAAAAAGGCAGAAATTCCCCGTAATTTGGAGCAAAATTGCAGAAATTCCCCTAATTTTGGGGCAAAAACGCAGAACGTCCTTTTATTTTGGGGTAAAACTGCAGAAATTTCACTTATTTCGCGGCAAAATGGAAGAAATTCCCTTTATTTTCGGAGAAAAAGGCAGAAAATCCCCATATTTTAGAGCAAAATTGCAGAAATTTACCTAATTTTGGGGTAAAACATGCAGTAATTTTCTTTATTTTGGGGCAAAAAGGCAGAAATTCCCCTTATTTTGGGGCAAAAATCAAAAATATCCCTTATTTTGGGGCAAAATTTTAGAAATTTCTTTTATTTTGGTACAGAATTGCAGAAATTTTTCTTATTTTGTGGCAAAAAGGAAGAAATTTCCCATATTTTGGAACAAAAATGCAGAAATTCCCCTTATTTTGAGGTAAAAATGCTGAAATTCCCCTTATTTTGGGGCACAAAGAAAGAAATTTCACTTATTTTGGGGCAAAATTGCAGAAATTTCACTTATTTCAGAAAATAAAGGAGAAATTTTCTTATTTTCGGGCAAAAAGTTAGAAATTTCTTTTTTTTGGTACTAAATTGCAGAAATTTTTCTTATTTTGGGGCAAAAAGGCATAAATTTCCCATATTTTGGGGCAAAAATGCTGAAATTCCCCTTATTTCGGGGCAAAAAGGCAGAAATTTCCCTTATTTTGGGTCAAAATTGCAGAAATTTCACTTATTTCAGGGTAATAAGTCAGAAATTTTCCTTACTTTGGGGCCAAAAGGACAAAAATTCCCTTTGTTTTGGGGGAAAAAGACAGAAATTCCACTTTTTTAGAGGCAAAAAAGCAGAAATTTCTCTTATTTTGGAGCAAAAATGATGAAATTTCCCTTTTTTATGGCAAAAAGTTATGCATTCTTCTTATTTTCGGGCAAAAAGGCAGAAATTCCCCGTATTTTGGAGCAAAATTGCAGAAATTCCCCTAATTGTGGGGCAAAAAGGCAGAAATTCCCTATATGTTGGGGCAAAAAGACAGAAATTCTCATTATTTTGGGGCAAAACTCAGAAATTCCACTTATTTTGGCGAAAAATTCCAGAAATTTCCCTTATTTTGAGGCAAAATTGCAGAAATTTCACTTATTTTGGGGCAAAATTGCAAAAATTTCACTTATGTCAGAAAAAAAGCAGAAATTTTCTTATTTTGGTGCAAAAAGGCAGAAATTTCTATTATTTTGGTACAAAATTGCAGAAATTTTTCTTATTTTAGGGCAAAAAGGCAGAAATCTCCCATATTTTGGGGCAAAAATGCAGAAATTCCTCTTATTTTTAGGTAAAAAGGCTGAAATTCCCCTTATTTGGGGGCAAAAAGGCAGAAATTTCCCTTATTTTGAGGCAAAATTGCAGAAATTTCACTTATTTCAGAGAACAAAAGCAGAAATTTTCTTATTTTGGGGCAAAAAGGCAGAAATTTCTTTTATTTTGGTACAAAATTGCAGAAATGTTTCTTATTTTGGGGCAAAAAGGCAGAAATCTCCCATATTTTGGGGCAAAAAAGCAGAAATTTCCCTTATTTTGAGGTAAAAACGCTGAAATTCCCCTTATTTGGGGGCAAAAAGGCAGAAATTTCCCTTATTTTGAGGCAAAATTGCAGAAATTTCACTTATTTCAGAATAATAAGTCAGAAATTTTCCTTATTTTGGGGCAAAAAACAGAAATTCTCTTTGTTTTAAAGGAAAAATACTGATATTCCACTTATTTAGAGGCTAAAAAGCAGAAATTCTTATTAATTTGGAGCAAAAATGAAAAATTTTCCTTTTTTTGTGGAAAAAGGTATACATTTCTCTAATTTTCGGGCTAAAAAGCAGAAATTCCCCGTATTTTGGAGCAAAATTGCAGAAATTCCCCTAATTGTGTGGAAAAAAGGCAGAAATTCCCTATATGTTAGGGCAAAAAGACAGAAATTCTTTTTATTTTGGGGCAAAACTCAGAAATTCCACTTATTTTGGGGCAAAATTCCAGAAATTTCCCTTATTTTGGGGCAAAATTGCAGAAATTTCACTTATTTTGGGGCGAAATTGCAGAAATTTCACTTTTTTCATGGAAAAAAAGGCAGAAATTTTTCTTATTTTGGGGCAAAAAGGCAGAAATTCCTAATATTTTGTGGCAAAAATTCAGAAATTCCTCTTATTTTGAGGTAAAAAGGCTGAAATTCCCCTTATTTGGGGGCAAAAAGGCATAAATTTCCCTTATTTTGGGGCAAAATTGCAGAAATTTCACTTATTTCAGGGTAATAAGTCAGAAATTTTCCTTATTTTGGGGCAAAAAAGACAGAAATTCCCTTTGTTTTGGGATAAAAAGACAGAAATTCCACTTATTTAGAGGCAAAAAAGCAGAAATTCCACTTATTTTGGAGTAAAAATTAAGAGATTTCCCTTTTTTATGGCAAAAAGGTATGCATTCTTTTTATTTTCGGACAAAAAGGCAGAAATTCCCCGTATTTTGGAGCAAAATTGCAGAAATTTCACTTATTTCAGAATAAAAATGAGAAATTTTCTTATTTTGGGGCAAAAGGCAGAAATTCCCCTTATTTTATGGCAAAATTGCAGAAATTGCCTTTATTTGGGGACAAAAAACAGAAATTCCCTTTATTTTGGGGCAAAATTGCAGAAAATTTTTTTATTATGGGAAAAAATTGAAGATATTTCTTTTATTTTAAGGCAAAATTGCAGAAATTTCACTTATTTCAGAGAAAAAAACAAAAATCTTTCTTATTTTTGGCAAAATGCAGAAATTCCCATTATTTTGGGGCAAAAAGGCAGAAATCCACCTTATTTTGGGGTAAAATTGAAGACATGTCACATATTTCAGGGCATAAAGGCAGAAATTGCCCTTATTTGGGGGCAAAAAGGCAGAAATTCCCCTTATTTTGGGATAAAATTGCAGAAATTACCCTTGTTTGGGGGCAAAAAGGCAGAAAATCCCCTTAATTTCGGGCAAAAAGGCAGAAATTCCCTGTATTTTGGAGCAAAATTGCAGAAATTCTCCTAATATTGGGGCAAAAATGCAGAAATTCCCTTTATTTGGGGCAAATTGGCAGAAGTTCCCCTTATTTTCAGGAAAAGAGGCAGAAATTCCCATTATTTTGAAGCAAAATTGCAGAAACTCCCCTAATTTTGGGGCAAAAAGGCAGAAATTCCCTTTATTTTGGGGCAAAAATACAGAAATTCTCCTTATATCTGGGCAAAAATCAGAAATTTCCCTTATTTTGGAGCAAAATTTTAGAAATTTCTTTTATTTTGGTACAGAATTGGAGAAATTTTTCTTATTCTGTGGCAAAAAGGCAGAAATTTCTTTTATTTTGGTGCAAAATTGCAGAAATTTTTCTTATTTTGGGGCAAAAAGGCATAAATTTCCCATATTTTGGGGCAAAAATGTAGAAATTTTCTTTATTTTGAGGTAAAAAGGCTGAAATTTCCCTTATTTGGGGGCAAAAAGGCAGAAATTTCTCTTATTTTGGGGCAAAATTGCAGAAATTTCACTTATTTCAGGGTACTAAGTCAGAAATTTTTCTTACTTTGGGGCAAAAAAGACAGAAATTCCCTTTGTTTTCAGGGAAAAAGACAGAAATTCCACTTATTTAGAGGCAAAAATGCAGAAATTCCCCTTATTTTGGAGCAAAAATGAAGAAATTTCCCTTTTTTATGGCAAAAAGGTATGCATTCTTCTTATTTTCGGGCAAAAAGTCAGAAATTCCCCCTATTTTAGAGCAAAATTGCAGAAATTCCCCTAATTGTGGGGCAAAAAAACAGAAATTCCCTATATGTTGGGGCAAAAAGACAGAAATTCTCCATATTTTTGGGCAAAACTCAGAAATTCCACATATTTTGGGGCAAAATTCCAAAAATTTCCCTTATTTTGGGGCAAAATTGCAGAAATTTCACTTATTTAGGGGCAAAATTGCAGAAATTTCACTTATTTCAAGGGAAAAAGACAGAAATTTCTTTTATTTTGGTACAAAATTGCAGAAATTTTTCTTATTTTGGGCAAAAAGGCAGAAATTTCCCATATTTTGAGGCAAAAATGCAGAAATTTCACTTATTTCAGGGTAATAAGTCAGAAATTTTCATTACTTTGGAGCAAAAAAGACAGAAAGTCCCTTTGTTTTCGTGGAAAAAGACAGAAACTCCAATTCTTTAGAGGCAAAAATGCAGAAATTCCCCTTATTTTGGAGCAAAAATGAAGAAATTTCCCTTTTTTATGGCAAAAAGGTATGCATTCTTCTTATTTTCAGGCAAAAAGTCAGAAATTCCCCCTATTTTAGAGCAAAATTGCAGAAATTCCCCTTATTGTGGGGCAAAAAGGCAGAAATTCCCTATATGTTGGGGGGAAAAGACAGAAATTCTCCTTATTTTAGAGCAAAACTCAGAAATTTCATTTATTTTGGGGCAAAATTGCAGAAATTTCACTTATTTCAGAAAAAAAAGCAGAAATTTTCTTATTTTGGGGCAAAAAGGCAGAAATTTCTTTTATTTTGGTACAAAATTGCAGAAAATTTTCTTATTTTGAGGCAAAAAGGCAGAAATTTCTCATATTTTGGGGCAAAAATGCAGAAAATCCCCTTATTTTGAGGTAAAAAGGCTAAAATTCCCCTTATTTGGTTGCAAAAAGGCAGAAATTTCCCTTATTTTGGGGCAAAATTGCAGAAATTTCACTTATATCAGGGTAATAAGTCAGAAATTTTCCTTATTTTGGGGCAAAAAAGACAGAAATTCCCTTTGTTTTGGGGGAAAAAGACAGAAATTCCACTTATTAAGAGGCAAAAAAGCAGAAATTCTCCTTATTTTGGAGCAAAAATGAAGAAATTTCCCTTTTTAGGGCAAAAAGGTATGCATTCTTCTTGTTTTCGGGCAAAAAGGCAGAAATTCCCCGTTTTTTGGAGCAAAATTGCAGAAATTCCCCTAATTTTGGGGCAAAAAGGCAGAAATTCCCTATATGTTAGGGCAAAACGACAGAAATTCTCCTTATTTTGGGGCAAAATTCAGAAATTCCATTTCTTTTGGTGCAAAATTCCCAAAATTTCCCTTATTTTGGGGCAAAATTGCAGAAAGTTCATTTATTTAGGGGCAAAATTGCAGAAATTTCACTTTTTTCAGGGAAAAAAGGCCGAAATTTTCCATTTTTGGGGGCAAAAAGGCAGAAATTCTTAATATTTTGTGGCAAAAATGCAGAAATTTCCCTTATTTTGAGGTAAAAAGGCTGAAATTCCTCTTCTTTGGGGGCAAAAATGCAGAAATTTCTCTTATACTGGTGCAAAATTGCAGAAATTTGACTTATTTCAGGGTAATAATTCAGAAATTTTCCTTATTTTGGGGCAAAAAATACAGAAATTCCATTTGTATGGGGAGAAAAAGACAGAAATTCCATTTATTTAGAGGCAAAAAAGCAGAAATTCCCCTTATTTTGGAGCAAAATTGCAGAAATTTCCCTTTTTATAGCAAAAAGGTATGCATTCTTCTTATTTTCAGGCAAAAAGGCAGAAATTCCCTGTATTTTGGAGTAAAATTGCAGAAATTCCCTTAATTGTAGGGCAAAAAGACAGAAATTCTCCTTATTTTGTGGCAAAACTCAGAAATTCCACTTATTTTAGAACAAAATTTCAGAAATTTCCCTTATTTTTGGCCAAAATTGCAGAAATTTCACTTATTTTGGGGCAAAATTGCAGAAATTTCACTTATTTCAGGGAAAAAAAGCAGAAATTTTCTTATTTTGGGGCAAAAAGGCAGAAATTTCCCATATTTTGAGGCAAAAATGCAGAAATTCCCCTTATTTTGAGGTAAAAAGGCTGAAATTCCCCTTATTTGGCGGCAAAAAGTCAGAAATTTCCCATATTTTGGGGCAAAATTGCAGAAATTTCACTTATTTCAGGGTACTAAGTCAGAAATTTTTCTTACTTTGGGGCAAAAAAGACAGAAATTCCCTTTGTTTTCAGGGAAAAAAACAGAAATTCCACTTATTTAGAGGCAAAAATGCAGAAATTCCCCTTATTTTGGCGCAAAAATGAAGAAATTTCCCTTTTTTATGGCAAAAAGGTATGCATTCTTCTTATTTTCGGGCAAAAAGGCAGAAATTCCCCCTATTTTAGAGCAAAGTTGCAGAAATTCCCCTAATTGTGGGGCAAAAAGGCAGAAATTCCCTATATGTTGGGGCAAAAAGACAGAAATTCTCCTTATTTTAAAGCAAAACTCAGAAATTTCAATTATTTTGCGGCAAAATTACAGAAATTTCACTTATTTCAGAAAAAAAAAGCAGAAATTTTCTTATTTTGGGGCAAAAAGGCAGAAATTTCTTTGATTTTGGTACAAAATTGCAGAAATTATTCTTATTTTGGGGCAAAAAAGCAGAAATTTCTCATATTTTGGGGCAAAATTGCAGAAAATTTCCTTATTTTGAGGTAAAAAGGCTAAAATTCCCCTTATTTGGTTGCAAAAAGGCAGAAATTTTCCTTATTTGGGGGAAAAATTGCAGAAATTTCACTTATTTCAGGGTAATAAGTCAGAAATTTTCTTTATTTTGGGGCAAAAAAAGACAGAAATTCTCTTTGTTTTGGGGGTAAAAGACAGAAATTCCACTTATTTAGAGGCAAAAAAGCAGAAATTCCCATTATTTTGGAGCAAAAATGAAGAAATTTCCCTTTTTTATGGCAAAAAGGTATGCATTCTTCTTATTTTCGAGCAAAAAGGCAGAAATTCCCCCTATTTTAGAGCAAAATTGCAGAAATTCCCCTAATTGTGGGGCAAAAAAACAGAAATTCCCTATATGTTGGGGCAAAAAGATAGAAATTCTCCATATTTTGGGGCAAAACTCAGAAATTCCACTTATTTTGGGGCAAAATTCCAAAAATTTCCCTTATTTTGGGGCAAAATTGCAGAAATTTCACTTATTTAGGGGCAAAATTGAAGAAATTTCACTTATTTCAGGGGAAAATACAGAAATTTTTTTTATTTTGGTACAAAATTGCAAAAATTTTTCTTATTTTGGGCAAAAAGGCAGAAATTTCCCATATTTTGAGGCAAAAATGCAGAAATTTCACTTATTTCAGGGTAATAAGTCAGAAATTTTCCTTACTTTGGGGCAAAAAAGACAGAAATTCCCTTTGTTTTGGTGGAAAAAGACAGAAATTCCACTTATTTAGAGGCAAAAATGCAGAAATTCCCTTTATTTTGGAGCAAAAATGAAGAAATTTCCTTTTTTTATGGCAAAAAGGTATGCATTCTTCTTATTTTCGGGCAAAAAGGCAGAAATTCCCTTTGTTTTGGGGGAAAAAGACAGAAATTCCACTTATTTAGAGGCAAAAAAGCAGAAATTCCCCATATTTTGGAGCAAAATTGCAGAAATTCCCCTAATTGTGGGGCAAAAAGGCAGAAATTCCCTATATGTTAGGGCAAAACGACAGAAATTCTCCTCATTTGGGGGCAAAATTCAGAAATTCCATTTATTTTGGGGCAAAATTCCCCAAATTCCCCTTATTTTGGGGCAAAATTGCAGAAATTTCACTTTTTTCAGGGAAAAAAGGCCGAAATTTTCCGTTTTTAGGGGCAAAAAGTCAGAAATTCCTAATATTTTGAGGCAAAAATGCAGAAATTCCTCTTATTTTGAGGTAAAAAGGCTGAAATTCCCCTTATTTGGGGGCAAAAATGCAGAAATTTCTCTTATACTGGGGCAAAATTGCAGAAATTTCACTTATTTCAGGGTAATAATTCAGAAATTTTCCTTATTTTGGGGCAAAAAATACAGAAATTCCATTTGTATGGGTGGAAAAAGACAGAAATTCCATTTATTTAGAGGCAAAAAAGCAGAAATTCCCCTTATTTTGGAGCAAAATTGCAGAAATTTCCCTTTTTATAGCCAAAAGGTATGCATTCTTCTTATTTTCAGGCAAAAAGGCAGAAATTCCCCGTATTTTGGGGTAAAATTGCAGAAATTCCCTATATGTTGGGGCAAAAAGACAGAAATTCTCCTTATTTTGGGGCAAAACTCAGAAATTCCACTTATTTTGGAACAAAATTTCAGAAATTTCCCTTATTTTTGGCCAAAATTGCAGAAATTTCACTTATTTTGGGGCAAAATTGCAGAAATTTCACTTATTTCAGGGAAAAAAAGCAGAAATTTTCTTATTTTGGAGCAAAAAGGCAGAAATTTCCCATATTTTGAGGCAAAAATGCAGAAATTCCCCTTATTTTGAGGTAAAAAGGCTGAAATTCCCCTTATTTGGGGGCAAAAAGGCAGAAATTTCCCATATTTTGGGGCAAAATTGCAGAAATTTCACTTATTTCAGGGTACTAAGTCAGAAATTTTTCTTACTTTGGGGCAAAAAAGACAGAAATTCCCTTTGTTTTCAGGGAAAAAGACAGAAATTCCACTTATTTAGAGGCAAAAATGCAGAAATTCCCCTTATTTTGGAGCAAAAATGAAGAAATTTCCCTTTTTTATGGCAAAAAGGTATGCATTCTTCTTATTTTCGGGCAAAAAGGCAGAAATTCCCCCTATTTTAGAGCAAAATTGCAGAAATTCCCCTAATTGTGGGGCAAAAAGGCAGAAATTCCCTATATGTTGGGGCAAAATACAGAAATTCTCCTTATTTTGGTGAAAAACTCAGAAATTCCACTTATTTTGGGGCAAAATTGCAGAAATTTCCCTTATTTTAGGGCAAAATTGCAGAAATTTCACTTATTTTGGGGTAAAATTGCAGAAATTTCACTTTTTTCAGGGTAATAAGTCAGAAATTTTCCTTATTTTGGGGCAAAAAAGACAGAAATTCCCTATGTTCTGGCGGAAAAAGACAGTAATTCCACTTTTTTAGAGGCAAAAAAGCAGAAATTCCTTTTATTTTGGAGTAAAAATGAAGAAATTTCTTTTTTTTGTGGCAAAAGGTATACATTCCCTTTATTTTCGGGCAAAAAGGCAGAAATTCCCCGCATTTTGGAGCAAACTTGCAGATATTCCCCTAATTGTGGGGCAAAAAGGCAGAAATTCCCTATATGTTGGGGCAAAAAGAAAGAAATTCTCCTTATTTTGGGGCAAAACTCAGAAATTCCACTTATTTTGGGGCAAAATTCCAGAAATTTCCCTTATTTTGGGGCAAAATTGCAGAAATTTCACTTATTTTCAGGCAAAATTACATAAATTTCACTTATTTCAGAAAAAAAGCAGAATTTTCTTATTTTGGTGCAAAAAGGCAGAAATTTCTTTTATTTTGTTACAAAATTGCAGAAATTTTTCTTATTTTGGGGCAAAAAGGCAGAAATCTCCCATATTTTGGGGCAAAAATGCAGAAATTCCTCTTATTTTGAGGTAAAAAGGCTGAAATTCCCCTTATTTGGGGGCAAAAAGGCAGAAATTTCCCTTATTTTGAGGCAAAATTGCAGAAATTTCACTTATTTCAGAGAAAAAAAGCAAAAACTTTTCTTATTTTAGGGCAAAATGCAGAAATTCCCATTATTTTGGGGCAAAAGGCAGAAATTCACCTTATTTTGTGGTAAAATTGCAGACATTTCACATATTTCAGGGCAAAAAGGTAGAAATTCCCCTTATTTGTGGGCAAAAAGGCAGAAATTCCCCTTATTTTGGGATAAAATTGCAGAAATGTCCCTTGTTTGGGGGCAAAAAGGCAGAAAATCCCCTTAATTTTTGGCAAAAAAGCAGAAATTTCCCGTATTTTGGAGCAAAAGTGCAGAAATTCCCCTAATATTGGGGCAAAAATGCAGAAATTCCTATTATTTGGGGCAAATCGGCAGAAGTTCCCCTTATTTTCGGAAAAAGAGGCAGAAATTCCCTGTATTTTGAAGCAAAATTGCAGAAACTCCCCTAATTTTGGGGCAAAAAGGCATAAATTTCTCATATTTTGGGGCAAAAATGCAGAAATTTTTCTTATTTTGAGGTAAAAAGGCTGAAATTCCCCTTATTTGGGGGCAAAAAAGAAGAATTTCTCTTATTTTGGGGCAAAATTGCAGAAATTTCACTTATTTCAGAGTAATAAGTCAGAAATTTTCGTTATTTTGGGGCAAAAAAAACAGAAATTCCCTTTGTTTTAAGGGGAAAAGACAGAAATTCTACTTTTTTAGAGGCAAAAAAGCAGAAATAACTTTTATTTTGGAGTAAAAATGTAGAAATTTCCCTTTTTTATGGCAAAAAGGTATGCATTCTTCTTATTTTCGGGGAAAAAGGCAGAAATTCCCCGTATTTTCGAGCAAAATTGCAAAAATTCCTTTAATTTTAGGGCAAAAAGGCAGAAATTCCCTATATGTTGGGGCAAAAAGACAGAAATTCTCCTTATTTTGGGGCAAAACTCAGAAATTCCACTTATTTTGGAGCAAAATTCTAGAAATTTTTCTTATTTTAAAGCAAAATTGCAGAAATTTCACTTATTTTGGGGTAAAATTGCAGAAATTTCACTTATTTCAGGGAAAAAAGGCAGAAATTTTTCTTATTTTGGGGCAAAAAGGAAAAATTTCCTAATATTTTGTGGCAAAAATGCCGAAATTCCCCTTATTTTGAGGTAAAAAGGCTGAAATTTCCCTTATTTGGGGGCAAAAAGGCAGAAATTTCCCTTATTTTGGGGCAAAATTGCAGAAATTTCACTTATTTCAGGGTAATAAGTCAGAAATTTTCCTTATTTTGGGGCCAAAAGGACAGAAATTCCCTTTGTTTTGGGGGAAAAAGACAGAAATTCCACTTATTTAGAGACAAAAAAGCAGAAATTCCCCTTATTTTGGAGCAAAAATAAAGAAATTTTCCTTTTTTATGGCAAAAAGGTATGCATTCTTCTTATTTTCGGGCAAAAAGACAGAAATTCCCCGTATTTTGAAGCAAAATTGCAGAAATTCCCGTAATTGTGGGGCAAAAAAACAGAAATTCCCTATATGTTGGGGCAAAAAGACAGAAATTCTCCTTATTTTGGGGTAAAACTCAGAAATTCCACTTATTTTGGGGGCAAAATTCCAGAAATTTCCCTTATTTTGGGGCAAAATTGCAGAAATTTTACTTATTTTGGGGCAAAATTGCAGAAATTTCACTTATTTCAGAAAAATAAGCAGAATTTATTTATTTTGGTGCAAAAAGGCAGAAATTTTTTTTATTTTGGTACAAATTGCAGAAATTTTTCTTATTTTGGGGCAAAAAGGCAGAAATCTTCATATTTTGGGGCAAAAATGCAGAAATTCCTCTTATTTTGAGGTAAAAAGGCTGAAATTTCCCTTATTTGGGGGCAAAAAAGAAGAAATTTCCCATATTTTGAGGCAAAATTGCAGAAATTTCACTTATTTCAGGATAATAAGTCAGAAATTTTCGTTATTTTGGGGCAAAAGAGACAGAAATTTCCTTTGTTTTGGGGGAAAAAAACAGAAATTCCACTTTTTTAGAGGCAAAAAAAGCAGAAATTCCTTTTATTTTGGAGTAAAAATGAAGAAATTTCCCTTTTTTGTGGCAAAAGGTATACATTCCACTTATTTTTGGGCTAAAAAGCAGAAATTACCCGTATTTTGGAGCAAAATTGCAGAAATTCCCCTAATTGTGGGGCAAGAAGGGAGAAATTCCCTATATGTTGGGGCAAAAAGAAACAAATTCTCCTTATTTTGGGTCAAAACTCAGAAATTCTACTGATATTGGGGCAAAATTCCAGAAATTTCCCTTATTTTGGGGCAAAATTGCAGAAATTTCACTTATTTTTGGGCAAAATTGCAGAAATTTCACTTATTTCAGAAAAAAAAGCAGAAATTTTCTTATTTTGGTGCAAAAGGGCAGAAATTTCTTTTATTTTGGTACAAAATTGCAGAAATATTTATATTTTGGGGCAAAAAGGCAGAAATCTCCCATATTTTGGGGCAAAAATGCAGAAATTTCTCTTATTTTGAGGTAAAAAGGCTGAAATTCCCCTTATTTGGGGGCAAAAAGGC
This sequence comes from Micromys minutus, assembly GCF_963924665.1. Lineage (NCBI taxonomy): Eukaryota > Metazoa > Chordata > Mammalia > Rodentia > Muridae > Micromys > Micromys minutus. The sequence continues at coordinate 630,632 of NW_027667840.1, read as the reverse complement.
AGAAATTTCCCTTATTTTGGGGCAAAATTGCAGAAATTTCACGTATTTCAGGCTAATAAGTCTGAAATTTTCCTTATTTTGGGGCAAAAAAGACAGAAATTTCCTTTGTTTTGGGGGATAAAGACAGAAATACCACTTATTTAGAGGCAAAAAAACAGAAATTCCCCTTATTTTGGAGCAAAACTGAAGAAATTTCTATTTTTTATGGCAAAAGGGTATGCATTCTTCTTATTTTCGGGCAAAAAGGCAGAAATTCCCCGTATTTTGGAGCAAAATTGCAGAAATTCTCCTAATTGTGGGGCAAGAAGGGGGAAATTCCCTATATGTTGGGGCAAAAAGACAGAAATTCTCCTTATTTTGGGGCAAAACTCAGAAATTCCACTTATTTTGGGGAAATTCCAGAAATTTCCCTTATTTTGTGGCAAAATTGCAGAAATTTCCTTTATATTGGGGCAAAATTGCAGAAATTTCCCTTATTTTGGGGCAAAATTGCAGAAATTTCACTTATTTCATGGTAAAAAGGCAGAAATTTTCCTCATTTTGGGGCAAAAAGGCAGAGATTCCAAATATTTTGTGGTAAAATTGCAAAAATTCCCCTTATTTTGAGGTAAAAAGGCAGAAATTCCCCTTATTTGGGGGCAAAAAGCAGAAATTTCCCATATTCTGGGACAAAATTGCAGAAATTTCACTTATTTCAGGGTAATAAGTCAGAAATTTTCCTTATTTGGGGCAAAAAAGACAGAAATTCCTTTTGTTTTGGGGGAAAAAGTCAGAAATTCCACTTATTTAGAAACAAAAAAGCAGAAATTCCCCTTATTTTGGAGCAAAAATGAAGAAATTTTTTTTTTGTGGCAAAAGGTATGCATTCTTCTTATTTTCAGGCTAAAAAGCAGAAATTCCCCGTATTTTGGAGCAAAATTGCAGAAATTCCCCTAATTGTGGGACAAAAAGGCAGAAATTTGCTATATGTTGGGGCAAAAAGACAGAAATTCTTTTTATTTTGGGGCAAAACTCAGAAATTCCACTTATTTTGGGACAAAATTCCAGAAATTTCACTTATTTTGGGGCAAAATTGCAGAAATTTCACTTATTTTGGCAAAATTGCAGAAATTTCAATTATTTCAGAAAAAAAGCAGAAATTTTCTTATTTTGGTGCAAAAAGGCAGAAATTTCTTTTATTTTGGTACAAAATTGCAGAAATTTTTCTTATTTGGGGGCAAAAAGCAGAAATCCCCTATATTTTGGGGCAAAAATGCATAAATTCCTCTTATTTTGAGGTAAAAAGGCTGAAATTTCCCTTATTTGGGGGCAAAAAGACAGAAATTTCCCTTATTTTGAGGCAAAATTGCAGAAATTTCACTTATTTCAGGGTAATAAGTCAGAAATTTTTCTTACTTTGGGGCAAAAAACAGAAATTCCCTTTGTTTTGGGGGAAAAAGACAGAAATTCCACTTATTTAGAGGCAAAAAAGCAGAAATTCTTCTTTATTGGAGCAAAAATGAAGAAATTTATCTTTTTTTGTGGCAAAAGGTATACATTCCGCTTATTTTCGGGCTAAAAAGCAGAAATTCCCCGTATTTTGTATCAAAATTGCAGAAATTCCCCTTATTTTGGAGCAAAAATAAAGAAATTTCCCTTTTTTATGGTAAAAAGGTATGCATTCTTCTTATTTTCGGGCAAAAAGGCAGAAATTCCCCGTATTTTGGAGCAAAATTGCAGAAATTCCCCTAATTGTGGGGCAAAAAGGCAGAAATTCCCTATATGTTGGGGCAAAAAGACAGAAATTCTCCTTATTTTGGGGCAAAACTCAGAAATTCCACTTATTTTGGTGCAAAATTCCAGAAATTTCCCTTATTTTAGGACAAAATTGCATAAATTTCACTTATTTTGGGGCAAAATTGCAGAAATTTCACTTATTTCAGAAAAAAAAGCAGAATTTATTTATTTTGGTGCAAAAAGGCAGAAATTTCTTTTATTTTGGTACAAAATTGCAGAAATTTTTCTTATTTTGGGGCAAAAAGGCAGAAATCTCCCATATTTTGTGGCAAAAATGCAGAAATTTCTCTTATTTTGAGGTAAAAAGGCTGAAATTCCCCTTATTTGGGGGCAAAAAGGCAGAAATTTTCCTTATTTTGAGGCAAAATTGCAGAAATTTCACTTATTTCAGGGTAATAAGTCAGAAATTTTCCTTATTTTGGGGCAAAAAACACAGAAATTCCCTTTGTTTTTGGGGAAAAAGACAGAAATTCCACTTTTTTAGAGGCAAAAAAGCAGAAATTCCTTTTATTTTGGAGTAAAAATGAAGAAATTTCCCTTTTTTGTGGCAAAATGTATACATTCCACTTATTTTTGGGCTAAAAAGCAGAAATTACCCGTATTTTGGAGCAAAATTGCAGAAATTCCCCTAATTGTGGGGCAAAAGGCAGAAATTCCCTATATGTTGGGGAAAAAGACAGAAATTCTCCTTATTTTGGGGCAAAACTCAGAAATTCCACTTATTTTGGGGCAAAATTCCAGAAATTTCCCTTATTTTGTGGCAAAATTGCCAAAATTTCACTTATTTTGGGGCAAAATTGCAGAAATTTCACTTATTTCATGGTAAAAAGGCAGAAATTTTCCTCATTTTGGGGCAAAAAGGCAGAGATTCCAAATATTTTGTGGTAAAATTGCAAAAATTCCCCTTATTTTGAGGTAAAAAGGCAGAAATTCCCCTTATTTGGGGGCAAAAAGCAGAAATTTCCCTTATTCTGGGACAAAATTGCAGAAATTTCACTTATTTCAGCGTAATAAGTCAGAAATTTTCCTTATTTGGGGCAAAAAAGACAGAAATTCCTTTTGTTTTGGGGGAAAAAGTCAGAAATTCCACTTATTTAGAAGCAAAAAAGCAGAAATTCCCCTTATTTTGGAGCAAAAATGAAGAAATTTCCTTTTTTTGTGGCAAAAGGTATGCATTCTTCTTATTTTCAGGCTAAAAAGCAGAAATTCCCCGTATTTTGGAGCAAAATTGCAGAAATTCCCCTAATTGTGGGACAAAAAGGCAGAAATTCCATATATGTTTGGGCAAAAAGACAGAAATTCTCCTTATTTTAGAGCAAAACTCAGAAATTTCACTTATTTTGACGCAAAATTGCAGAAATTTCTCTTATTTCAGAAAAAAAAGCAGAAATTTTCTTAATTTGGGGCAAAAAGGCAGAAATTTCTCATATTTTGGGGCAAAAATGCAGAAAATCCCCTTATTTTGAGGTAAAAAGTCTAAAATTCCCCTTATTTGGTTGCAAAAAGCAGAAATTTCCCTTATTTTGGGGCAAAATTGCAGATATTTCATTTATTTCAGGGTAATAAGTCAGAAATTTTCCTTATTTTGGGGCAAAAAAGACACAAATTCTCTATGTTTTGGGGGAAAAAGACAGAAATTCCACTTATTTAGAGGCAAAAAAGCAGAAATTCCCCTTATTTTGGAGCGAAAATGAAGAAATTTCCCTTTTTTATGGCAAAAAGTTATGCATTCTTCTTATTTTCGGGCAAAAAGACAGAAATTCCCCGTATTTTTTAGCAAAATTGCAGAAATTCCCCTAATTGTGGGGCAAAAAGGCAGAAATTCCCTATGTGTTGGGGCAAAAAGACAGAAATTCTACTTATTTTGGGGCAAAACTCAGAAATTCCACTTATTTTGGGGCAAAATTCCAAAAATTTCCCTTATTTTGGGGCAAAATTGCAGAAATTTCACTTATTTTGGGGCAAAATTGCAGAAATTTCACTTATTTCAGGGAAAAAAAGACAGAAATTTCTTTTATTTTGGTACAAAATTGCAGAAATTTTTTTTATTTTTTGCAAATGCAGAAATTTCCCATATTTTGGGGCAAAAATGCAGAAATTCCCCTTATTTTGAGGTAAAAATGCTGAAATTCCCCTTATTTTGGGGCAAAAAGCAGACATTTCCCTTATTTTGGGCAAAAATTGCAGAAATTTCACTTATTTTGAGTCAAAAAGGCAGAAAATCCAATTATTTTGGGGTAAAAATGAAGAAATTCCCCTTGTTTTGAGGTAAAAAGGCTGAAATTCCCCTTTTTTGGAGGCAAAAAGGCAGAAATTTCCCGTATTTTGGGGCAAAATTGCAGAAATTCCTCTAATTTTGGGGCAAAAACGCAGAACTTCCCCTTATTTTGGGGTAAAACTGCAGAAATTTCACTTATTTTGCGGCAAAATGGCAGAAATTCACTTCATTTTCGGCGAAAAGGGAGAAAATTCCCGTATTTTGGAGCAAAATTGCAGAAATTCACCTAATTTTGGGGTAAAAGATGCAGTAATTTTCTTTATTTTAAGGCAAAAAGGCAGAAATTCCCCTTATTTTGTGGCAAAAATCAGAAATTCCCCTTATTTTAGAAAAAATTGCAGAAATTTCCTTTATTATGGGGAAAAATTGCAGAAATTTCTTTTATTGTAAGGCAAAATTGCAGAAATTTCATTTATTTCAGAGAAAAAAACAAAATTTTTTTTTATTTTAGGGCAAAATGCAGAAATTTCCATTATTTTGGGGATCAAAGACAGAAATTCACCTTCTTTTGGGGTAAAATTTCAAACATTTCACATATTTCAGGGCAAAAAGGCAGAAATTCCCCTTATTTGGGGGTAAAAAGGCAGAAATTCTTCATATTTTGGGTTAAAATTGCAGAAATTTCCCTTGTTTGGGGGCAAAAAGGCAGAAAATCCCCTTAATTTCGGGCAAAAAGGCAGAAATTCCCCGTATTTTGGAGCAAAATTGCAGAAATTCCCCTAATTGTGGGGCAAAAAGGCAGAAATTCCCGATATGTTGGGGCAAAGAGACAGAAATTCTCCTTATTTTCGGGCAAAACTCAGAAATTCCATTTATTTTGGGGCAAAATTCCAGAAATTTCCCTTATTTTGGGGCAAAATTGCAGAAATTTCACTTATTTCAGGGCAAAATTCAAAAATTGCTTTTATTTTGGGGCAAAAAGACAGAAATTCCGTTTACTTTTGGGTAAAAAGGCAGAAATTTCACTTATTTTGAGGTAAGAAGGCAGAAATTCCTCTTATTTTGCAGCAAAAATGAAGAAATTTCCCTTTTTTGTGGCAAAAGGTATACATTCCCCTTATTTTCGGGCAAAAAAGCAGAAATTCCCCGTATTTTGGAGCACAATTGCAGAAAATCCCCTAATTGTGGGGCAAAAAGGCAGAAATTCCCATTATTTTGATGGCAAAAAGGCAGGAATTCACCTTATTTTGGGCTAAAATTGCAGAAATTTCACATATTTCAGGGCAAAAAGGCAGAAATTTCCCTTCATTTGGGGCAAAAATGAAGAAATTTCCCTTTTTTATGGCAAAAAGGTATGCATTCCCCTTATTTTCGGCAAAAAGGCAGAAATTCCCCGTATTTTGGAGCAAAATTTCAGAAATTCCCCTAATTGTGGGGCAAAAAGGCAGAAATTCTCTTTATTTTGGGGCAAAACTCAGAAATTCCACTTATTGTGGGGCAAAATTCCAGAAATTTCCCTTATTTTGGGGCAAAATTGCAGAAATTTCACTTATTTTGGGGCAAAATTGCAGAAATTTCACTTATTTCAGGTAAAAATGGCAGAAATTTTTCTTATTTTGGGGCAAAAAGGCAAAATTTCCTAATATTTTGTGGCAAAAATGCAGAAATTCCCCTTATTTTGAGGTAAAAAGGCTTAAATTCCCCTTATTTGGGGGCAAAAGGCAGAAATTTTTCTTATTTTGGGGCAAAATTGCAGACATTTCACTTATTTCAGGGTAATAAGTCAGAAATTTTCCTTATTTTGGGGCAAAAAAGACAGAAATTCCCTTTGTTTTGGGGGGAAAATACAGAAATTCCACTTCTTTGAAGGCAAAAAGGCAGAAATTCCCCTTATTTTGGAGCAAAAATGAAGAAATTCCCCTAATTGTTGGGCAAAAAGGCAGAAATTCCCTATATGTTGGGGCAAAAAGACAGAAATTCTCCTTATTTTGGGGCAAAACTCAGAAATTCCACTTATTTTGGGGTAAAATATCAGGAATTTACCTTATTTTGGGGCAAAATTGCAGAAATTTCCCTTATTTGGGGCAAAATAGCAGAAATTTCACTTATTTTCAGGTAAAAAGGCTGAAATATCCTTTATTTTGGGGCAAAAAGGAAGAAATTCCCCTTATTTTGGGGCAAAATTGCCGAAATTTTCCTTATTTTGAAGCAAAAAGGCTGAAATTTTTATTTTGAGGTAAAATGCTGAAATTCCCCATATTTTGGGGAAAAAGGCAAAACTTCTTTTTATTTTGGGACAAAGAGGCACAAATTTCCCTTATTTTCGGGCAAAATTGCAGAAATTTCATTTATTTCAGGGCAAAAAGTCAGAAATTCCTTTTATTTTGGGGCAAAGAGCAGAAATTTCTTTTATTATGGTACAAAATTGAAGAAATTTTTCTTATTATGAAACACAAAGGCAGAAAATTCCCCTTATTTTGAGGCAAAAAGCAGAAATTATTCTTATTTTGAGGTAAAATGCAGAAATTCTTTTTATTTTGGGGCTAAAAGGCAGAAATTCCCCGTATTTTGAAGCAAAATTGCAGAAATTCTCATAATTTTCGGGCAAAAAGGCAGAAATTCCCCTTATTTTGGGGCAAAATTGCAGAAATTTCCTTTACATTGGGGCAAAATTGCAGAAATTTCCCTTATTTTGGGGCAAATTTGCAGAAATTTCCCTTATTTTGGGGCAAAATTGCAGAAATTTCCCTTATTTTGGGGCAAAATTGCAGAAATTTCACTTATTTCAGGGAAAAAAGGCAGAAATTTTTTTGGGGGGGCAAAAAGGCAGAAATTTCTTTTATTTTGGTACAAAATTGCAGAAATTTTTCTTATTTTGGGGCAAAAAGTCAGAAATTCCCCATATTTTGGGGCAAAAAGGCAGAAATTCCCCTTATTTTTAGGTAAAAAGGCTGAAATTCCCCTTATTTTGGGGCAAAAAGACAGAAATTTCGTTTATTTTGGGGAAAAGGCAGAAATTGCACTTATTTTGAGTCAAAAAGGTGGAAAATCCCCTTATTTTGGGGCAAAAATGAAGAAATTTGCTTTTTTTATGGCAAAAAGGTATACATTCCCTTTATTTTCGGGCAAAAAGGCAGAAATTACCCGTATTTTGGAGCAAAATTGCAGAAATTCCTCTAATTTTTGGGCAAAAAGGCAGAAATTCCCCTTATTTTGGGGTAAAACTGCAGAAATTTCACATATTTTACGGCAAAAAGTCAGAAATTCCCCTTATTTTCGGCAAAAAAGGCAGAAAATCCCCTTATTTTAGGGCAAAATTGCAGAAATTTCCCTTATTTGGGGGCAAAAACAGAAATTCCCCTTCTTTTGAGGCAAAATTGCAGAAATTTCCCTTATTATGGGGAAAAATTGCAGAAATTTCCCTTATTTTAGGACAAAATTGCAGAAATTTCACTTATTTCAGAGAAAAAATGCAAAAATTTTTCTTATTTTGGGGCAAAAAGGCAGAAATTCCAATTATGTTGGGGCAAAAAGGCAGAAATTCACCTTATTTTGGGTTAAAATATCAGAAATTTCACATATTTCAGGGCAAAATGGCAGAAATTCCCCTTATTTGGGGGCAATAAGGCAGAAATTTCCCTTCTTTTGGGATAAAATTGCAGAAATTTCCCTTATTTGGGGGCAAAAAGGCAGAAAATCCACTTAATTTCGGGTAAAAAGGCAGAAATTCCTCGTATTTTGAAGCAAAATTGCAGAAACTCCCCTAATTTTGGGGCAAAAAGGCAGAAATTCCCTTTATTTTGGGGCAAAAATAGAGAAATTCTCCTTATTTTGGTGCAAAAATCAGAAATTTCCCTTATTTTTGGGCAAAATTATAGAAATTTCTTTTATTTTGTTCCAGACTTGCAGAAATTTTTCTTATTTTGTGGCAAAAAGGCTAAAATTCTACTTATTTTGAGGTAAAATCCTGAAATTCCACATATTTTGGGGCAAAAAGGCAGAAATTCCCCTCATTTGGGGGCAAAAAGGCACATATTTCCCTTATTTTCGGGCATAATTGCAGGAATTTCATTTATTTCAGGGCAAAAAGTAAGAAATTCCTTTTATTTTGGGGCAAAAAGCAGAAATTTCTTTTATTATGGTACAAAATTGAAGAAATTTTTCGTATTTTGAAACAAAAAGGCAGAAAGTTCCCCTTATTTTGAGGCAAAAGGCAGAAATTATTCTTATTTTGAGGTAAAATGCAGAAATTCTTTTTATTTTGGGGCTAAAAGGCAGAAATTCCTCGTATTTTGAAGCAAAATTGCAGAAATTCTCATAATTTTCGGGCAAAAAGGCAGAAATTCTCCCTATTTTGGGGCAAAAAGACACAAAATCTCCTTTTTCGGGAGCAAACAGTCAGAAATTCCCCTTATTTTGGGGCAAAATTGCAGAAATTTCCTTTACATTGGGGCAATATTGCAGAAATTTCCCTTATTTTGAGGCAAAATTGCAGAAATTTCACTTATTTCAGGGAAAAAAGGCGGAAATTTTTTTTGCGGGGAAAAAAGGAAGAAATTTTTTTTATTTTGGTACAAAATTGCAGAAATTTTTATTATTTTGGGGCAAAGAGTCAGAAATTCCCCATATTTTGGTGCAAAAAGGCTGAAATTCCCCTTATGTTGAGGTAAAATCCTGAAATTCCCCATATTTTGGGGCAAAAAGGCAGAAATTCCCCTCATTTGGGGGCAAAAAGGCACAAATTTCCCTTATTTTCAGGCATAATTGCAGGAATTTCATTTATTTCAGGGCAAAAAGTCAGAAATTCCTTTTATTTTGGGGCAAAAAGCAGAAATTTCTTTTATTTTGATACAAAATTGTAGAAATTTTCCTTATTTTGGAACAAAAAGGCAAAAATTACCCATATTTTGGGGAAAAAGGCAGAAATTCTTCTTATTTTGAGGTAAAAAGGCTGAAATTCCCGTTATTTTGGGGCAAAAAGGCAGAAATTCTCTTTACTTTGTGGCAAAAAGGCAGAAATTCCCATTAATTGGGGCAGAAAAGCAGAAATTTTCCTTATTTAAGGGCAATAGGGCAGAAATTCCCTATATTTTGTGGCAAAAATGCAGAAATTCCCCTTATTTAGAGGTAAAATGATGAAATTCCCTTTATTTTCGGCAAAAAGGCAGAAATTCCTATTATTTTGGGGCAAAATTGCAGAAATTTCAATTATTTCAGGGCAAAAAGTCAGAAATTTGCCTTATTTTGGGGCAAAAAGCAGAAATTCCCCTAATTTTGGGGCCAAAAACAGAAATTCCCCTTATTTTGGGGTAAAATTGCAGAAATTTCAAATATTTCAGGGCAAAAAGGCAGAAATTCCACTTTATTTCGGACAATAACGCAGAAATTCCCCGTATTTTAAAGCTAAATTTCCGAAATTCCCCTTATATTGGTGCAGAAATGCAGAAATTCCTTTTATTTTTGTGCAATAAGGCAGATTTCCCGGTATTTTGAAGCAAAATTGCACATATTCCCCTAATTTTGAGGGAAAATGCAGAAATTCACATTATTTTGGAACAAAAAGACAGAACTTCTCCTTATTTCAGTACAAGAAGTGAGAAATTCCCCTTATTTTGGGGCAAAATTGCAGAAATTTCACTTATTTCAGAGAAAAAGCACAGAAATTTCTCTTATTTTGGGGAAAAAGGCAGAAATTTCTTTTATTTTGGTACAAAATTGCAGAAATTTTCTTTATTTTGGGGAAAATGAAGAAATTCCCCATATTTTTGGGCAAAAAGGCAGAGTAACCCTTATTTTGAGGCAAAAAGACAGAAATTCCCTTTCTTTTGTGGCAAAAAGGCAGAAATTTCCCTTATTTTGGGGCAAAATTGCAGAAATTTCACCTATTTCAGGGAAATATTCAAAAATTCCTTTTATTTTGGAACAAAAAGAGAGAAATTCCGTTTATTTTTGGGTAAAAAGGCAGAAATTTCAGTTATTTTGAGGTAAGAAGGCAGAAATGCCTCTTATTTTGCGGCAAAAATGAAGAAATTTCCCTTTTTTGTGGCAAAAGGTATACATTCCCCTTATTTTTGGGCAAAAAGGCAGAAATTCCCCGTATTTTGGAGCACAATTGCAGAAAATCCCCAAATTGTGGGGCAAAAAGGCAGAAATTCCCTATATGTTGGGGCAAAAAGACAAAAATTCTCCTTATTTTGGGACAAAACTCAGAATTTCCACTTATTTTGGGGCAAAATTCCAGAAATTTCCCTTATTTTGGGGCAAAATTGCAGAAATTTCACTTATTTTGGGGCAAAATTGCAGAAATTTCACTTATTTCAGGTAAAAATGGCAGAAATTTTTCTTATTTTGGGGCAAAAAGGCAGAAATTCCTAATATTTTGTGGCAAAAATGCAGAAATTCTCCTTATTTTGAGGTAAAAAGGCTGAAATTCCCCTTATTTGAGTGCAAAAAGGCAGAAATTTTTCTTATTTTGGGGCAAAATTGCAGACATTTCACTTATTTCAGGGTAATAAGTCAGAAATTTTCCTTATTTTGGGGCAAAAAAGACAGAAATTCCCCTAATTGTGGGGCAAAAAGGCAGAAATTCCCTATATGTTGGGGCAAAAAGACAGAAATTCTCCTTATTTTGGGGCAAAACTCAAAAATTCCACTTATTTTGGGGCAAAATTGCAGGAATTTACCTTATTTTGGGGCAAAATTGCAGAAATTTTCCTTATTTGGGGCAAAATTGCAGAAATTTCACTTATTTTCAGGTAAAAAGACTGAAATATCCTTTATTTTGGGGCAAAAAGGAAGAAATTCCCGTTATTTTGGGGCAAAATTGCAGAAATTTTTCTTATTTTGGGGCAAAAAGGCTGAAATTCTTCTTATTTTGAGGTAAAATGCTGAAATTCCCCATATTTTGGGGCAAAAGGCAAAAATTCTTCTTATTTTGGGGCAAAAAGGCACAAATTTCCCTTATTTTCGGGCAAAATTGCAGAAATTTCATTTATTTCAGGGCAAAAATTCAGAAATTCTTTTTATTTTGGGGCAAAGAGCAGAAATTTCTTTTATTATGTTACAAAATTGAAGAAATTTTTCTTATTTTGAAACAAAAAGGCAGAAAATTCCCCTTATTTTGAGGCAAAAGGCAGAAACTATTCTTATTTTGTGGTAAAATGCAGAAATTCCCTTTATTTTGGGGCTAGAAAGCAGAAATTCCCCGTATTTTGAAGCAAAATTGCAGAAATTCTCATAATTTTCGGGCAAAAGGCAAAAATTCTCCTTATTTTGGGGCAAAAAGACAGAAAATCTCCTTTTTTGGGAGCAGTCAGAAATTTTCCTTATTTTGGGGCAAAATTGCAGAAATTTCCTTTACATTGGGGCAAAATTGCAGAAATTTCCATATTTTGGGGCAAAATTGCAGAAATTTCACTTATTTCAGGGAAAAAAGGCGAAAATTTTTTTTGGGGGGCAAAAAGGCAGAAATTTTTCTTATTTTGGTACAAAATTGCAGAAATTTTTCTTATTTTGGGGCAAAAAGTCAGAAATTCCTCATATTTTGGGGCAAAAAGGCAGAAATTCCCCTTATTTTGAGGTAAAAAGGCTGTAATTCCCCTTATTTTGGGGCAAAAAGACAGAAATTTCGTTTATTTTGGGGAAAAGGCAGAAATTGCACTTATTTTGAGTCAAAAAGGTGGAAAATCCCCTTATTTTGGGGCAAAAATGAAGAAATTTGATTTTTTTATGGCAAAAAGGTATACATTCCCTTTATTTTTGGGCAAAATGGCACAAATTCCCCGTATTTTGGAGCAACATTGCAGAAATTCCCCTAATTTTTGGGCAAAAAGGCAGAAATTCCCCTTATTTTGGGGTAAAACTGCAGAAATTTCACTTTTTTGCGGCAAAATGTCAGAAATTCCCCTTATTTTCGGCAAAAAAAGCAGATAATCCCCTTATTTTAGGGAAAAATTGAAGAAATTTCTCTTATTTTGGGGCAAAATTGCAGAAATTTCACTTATTTCGCGGCAAAATGTCAGAAATTCCCCTTATTTTCGGCAAATAGGCAGAAAATTCCCGTATTTTGGAGAATAAATTGCAGAAATTCACCTAATTTTAGGGTAAAAAAATACAGTAATTTTCTTTATTTTTGGGCAAAAAGGCAGAAATTCTCCTTATTTTAGGGCAAAAAGGCAGAAATTCTTATTTTAGGGCAAAATTGCAGAAATTTTCCTTATTTGGGGGCAAAAAACAGAAATTCCCCTTATTTTGGGGCAAAATTGAAGAAATTTCCCTTATTATGGGGAAAAATTGCAGAAATTTCCCTTATTTTAGGGCAAAATTGCAGAAATTTCACTTATTTCAGAGAAAAAAAGCAAAATTTTTCTTATTTTGGGGCAAAAAGGCAGAAATTCCCATTATTTTGGGGCAAAAAGGCAGAAATTCACCTTATTTTGGGGTAAAATTGCAGAAATTTCACATATTTCAGGGCAAAAAGACAGAAATTCCCCTTATTTTAAGGCAGAAAGGCAGAAATTCCCCTTATTTTGGAATAAAGTTGCAGAAATTTTTTTTCTTTAGGGGCAAAAAGGCAGAAAATCCACTTAATTTCGGGTAAAAAAGCAGAAATTTTTCTTATTTTGGAGCAAAATTGCAGAAACTCCCCTAATTTTGGGGCATAAAGGCAGAAATTCCCTTTATTTTGGGGCAAAAATAGAGAAATTCTCATTATTTTGGGGCAAAAATCAGAAATTTCCCTTATTTCGGGTCAAAATTTTAGAAATTTCTTTTATATTGTTACAGACTTGCAGAAATTTTTCTTATTTTGTGGCAAAAAGGTAGAAATTTCCCATATTTTGGTGCAAAAAGCCTAAAATTTCCTTTATTATGAGGTAAAATCCTGAAATTCCCCATATTTTGGGGCAAAAAGGCAGAAATTCCCCTCATTTGGAGGCAAAAATACACAAATTTCCCTTATTTTCGGGCATAATTGCAGGAATTTCATTTATTTCAGGGCAAAAAGTCAGAAATTCCTTTTATTTTGGGGCAAAAAGCAGAAATTTCTTTTATTTTGATACAAAATTGTAGAAATTTTCCTTATTTTGGAACAAAAAGGCAAAAATTACCCATATTTTGGGGAAAAAGGCAGAAATTCCCCTTATTTTGAGGTAAAAAGGCTGAAATTCCCGTTATTTTGGGGTAAAAAGGCAGAAATTCCCTTTACTTTGTGGCAAAAAGGCAGAAATTCCCGTTAATTGGGGCAGAAAAGCAGAAATTTTCCTTATTTAAGGGCAATAGGGCAGATATTCCCCATATTTTGTGGCAAAAAGGCAGAAATTCCCCTTATTTGGAGGTAAAATGATGAAATTCCCCTTTTTTTCGGCAAAAAGGCAGAAATTCCTATTATTTTGGGGCAAAATTGCAGAAATTTCCTTTATTTTGGGGCAAAATTGCAGAAATTTCCCTTATTTTGGGGCAAAATTGCAGAAATTTCACTTATTTCAGGGAAAAAGCACAGAAATTTCTCTTATTTTGGGGCAAAAAGGCAGAAATTTCTTTTATTTTGGTACAAAATTGCAGAAATTTTCTTTATTTTGGGGCAAAAATGAAGAAATTCCCCATATTTTGGGGCAAAAAGGAAGAGATTCCCCTTATCATGAGGTAAAATGCTGAAATATCCCTTATTTTGGGGCAAAAATACAGAAATTCCCTTTATTTTGTGGCAAAAAGGCAAAAATTTCCCTTATTTTGGGGCAAAATTGCAGAAATTTCACTTATTTCAGGGCAAAATTCAAAAATTCCTTTTATTTTTGGGCAAAAAGAAAAATTTTGTTTATTTTTGGGTAAAAAGGCAGAAATTTCACTTATTGTGAGGTAAGAAGGCAGAAATTCCTCTTATTTTGGGGCAAAAATGAAGAAATTTCCCTTTTTTTGTGGCAAAAGGTATATATTCTCCTTATTTTCGGGCAAAAAAGCAGAAATATCCCGATTTTGGAGCACAATTGCAGAAAATCCCCTAATTGTGGGGCAAAAAGGCAGAAATTCCCTATATGTTGGGGCAAAAAGACAGAAATTCTCCTTATTTTGGGGCAAAACTCAGAAATTCCACTTATTTTGGGGCAAAATTCCAGAAATTTCCCTTATTTTGGGGCAAATTTGCAGAAATTTCACTTATTTTGTTGCAAAATTGCAGAAATTTCACTTATTTCAGATAAAAAAAAGGCAGAAATTTTTCTTATTTTGGGGCAAAAAGGCAGAAATTCCTAATATTTTGTGGCAAAAATGCAGAAATTCCCTTTATTTTGAGGTAAAAAGGCTGAAATTCCCCTTATTTGGGGGGAAAAAGGCAGAAATTTCCCTTATTTTGGGGCAAAATTGCAGAAATTTCACTTATTTCAGGGCAAAATTCAAAAATTCCTTTTATTTTGGGGCTAAAAGTCAGAAATTCCGTTTATTTTTGGGTAAAAAGGCAGAAATTTCACTTATTTTGAGGTAAGAAGGCAGAAATTCCTCTTATTTTGGGGCAAAAATGAAGAAATTTCCCTTTTTTGTGGCAAAAGGTATATATTCCTTTTATTTTCGGGCAAAAAAGCAGAAATATCCCGTTTTTTGGAGCACAATTGCAGAAAATCCCCTAATTGTGGGGCAAAAAGGGAGAAATTCCCTATATGTTGGGGCAAAAAGACAGAAATTCTCCTTATTTTGGGGCAAAACTCAGAAATTCCACTTATTTTGGGGCAAAATTCCAGAAATTTCCCTTATTTTGGGGCAAAATTGCAGAAATTTTACTTATTTTGGGGCAAAATTGCAGAAATTTCACTTATTTCAGGTAAAAATGGCAGAAATTTTTATTATTTTGGGGCAAAAATGCAGAAATTCCTAATATTTTGTGGCAAAAATGCAGAAATTTTCTTTATTTTGAGGTAAAAAGGCTGAAATTCCCCTTATTTGGGGGCAAAAAGGCAGAAATTTCCCTTATTTTGGGGCAAAATTGCAGAAATTTCACTTATTTCAGGGCAAAATTCAAAAATTCCTTTTATTTTGGGGCTAAAAGTCAGAAATTCCGTTTATTTTTGGGTAAAAAGGCAGAAATTTCACTTATTTTGAGGTAAGAAGGCAGAAATTCCTCTTATTTTGGGGCAAAAATGAAGAAATTTCCCTTTTTTGTGGCAAAAGGTATATATTCCCCTTATTTTCGGGCAAAAAAGCAGAAATATCCCGTTTTTTGGAGCACAATTGCAGAAAATCCCCTAATTGTGGGGCAAAAAGGCAGAAATTCCCTATATGTTGGGGCAAAAAGACAGAAATTCTCCTTATTTTGGGGCAAAACTCAGAAATTCCACTTATTTTGGGGCAAAATTCCAGAAATTTCCCTTATTTTGGGGCAAAATTGCAGAAATTTTACTTATTTTGGGGCAAAATTGCAGAAATTTCACTTATTTCAGGTAAAAATGGCAGAAATTTTTCTTATTTTGGGGCAAAAAGGCAGAAATTCCTAATATTTTGTGGCAAAAATGCAGAAATTCCTTTTATTTTGAGGTAAAAAGGCTGAAATTCCCCTTATTTGGGGGCAAAAAGGCAGAAATTTCCCTTATTTTGGGGCAAAATTGCAAACATTTCACTTATTTCAGGGTAATAAGTCAGAAATTTTCCTTATTTTGGGGCAAAAAACACAGAAATTCCCTTTGTTTTGGAAGGAAAATACAGAAATTCCACTTCTTTAGAGGCAAAAAGGCAGAAATTCCCCTTATTTTGAAGCAAAAATGAAGAAATTCCCCTAATTGTTTGGCAAAAAGGCAGAAATTGCCTATATGTTGGGGCAAAAAGACAGAAATTCTTATTTTGGGACAAAACTCAGAAATTCCACTTATTTTGGGGCAAAATTGCAGGAATTTACCTTATTTTGAGGCAAAATTGCAGAAATTTCCCTTATTTGGGGCAAAATTGCAGAAATTTCACTTATTTTAAGGTAAAAAGGCTGAAATATCCTTTATTTTGGGGCAAAAAGGAAGAAATTCCCCTTATTTGGGGGCAAAATTGCAGAAATTTTCCTTATTTTGGGGCAAAAAGGCTGAAATTCTTATTTTGAGGTAAAATGCTGAAATTCCCCATATTTTGGGGCAAAAGACAAAACTTCTTCTTATTTTGGGGCAAAGAGGCACAAATTTCTCTTATTTTCGGGCAAAATTGCAGAAATTTCATTTATTTCAGGGCAAAAAGTCAGAAATTCCTTTTATTTTGGGGCAAAGAGCAGAAATTTCTTTTATTATGGTACAAAATTGAAGAAATTTATCTTATTTTGAAACAAAAAGGCAGAAAATTCCCCTTATTTTGAGGCAAAAGGCAGAAATTATTCTCAATTTGAGGTAAAATGCAGAAATTCCCTTTATTTTGGGGCTAAAAAACAGAAATTCCCTGTATTTTGAAGCAAAATTGCAGAAATTCTCATAATTTTTGGGCAAAAAGGCAGAAATTCTCCTTATTATGGGGCAAAAAGACAGAAAATCTCCTTTTTCGGGAGCAAACAGTCAGAAATTCCCCTTATTTTGGGGCAAAATTGCAGAAATTTCCTTTACATTGGGGCAAAATTGCAGAAATTTCCCTTATTTTGGGGCAAAACTGAAGAAATTTTCTTTTTTTATGGCAAAAAGGTATGCATTCTTCTTATTTTCGGGCAAAAAGGCAGAAATTCCCCTATTTTGGAGCAAAATTGCAGAAATTCCCCTAATTGTGGGGCAAAAAGGGAGAAATTCCCTATATGTTGTGGCAAAAAGACAGAAATTCTCCTTATTTTGGGGCAAAACTCAGAAATTCCACTTATTTTAGGGCAAAATTCCAGAAATTTCCCTTATTTTGGGGCAAAATTGCAGAAATTTCACTTATTTTGGAGCAAAATTGCAGAAATTTCACTTATTTCAGAAAAAAAGCAGAAATTTTCTTATTTTGGTGCAAAAAGGCAGAAATTTCTTTTATTTTGTTACAAAATTGCATAAATTATTCTTATTTTGGAAGAAAAAGGCAGAAATCTCCCATATTTTGGGGCAAAAATGCAGCAATTCCTCTTATTTTGAGGTAACAAGGCTTAAATTCCCCTTATTTGGGGGGAAAAAGGCAGAAATTTCCCTTATTTTCGAGCAAAATTGCAGAAATTTCACTTATTTCAGGGTAATAAGTCAGAAATTTTCCTTATTTTGGGGCAAAAAAGACAGAAATTCCCTTTGTTTTTGGGGATAAAGACAGAAATTCCACTTATTTAGAGACAAAAAAGCAGAAATTCCCCTTATTTTGGAGCAAAACTGAAGAAATTTCCCTTTTTTATGGCAAAAAGGTATGCATTATTCTTATTTTCGGGCAAAAAGGCAGAAATTCCCCTATTTTGGAGCAACATTGCAGAAATTCCCCTAATTGTGGGGCAAAAAGGGAGAAATTCCCTATATGTTGGGGCAAAAAGACAGAAATTCTCCTTATTTTGGGGCAAAACTCAGAAATTCCACTTTTTTGGTGCAAAATTCCAGAAATTTCCCTTATTTTGGGGCAAAATTGCAGAAATTTCACTTATTTTGGGGCAAAATTGCAGAAATTTAACTTATTTCAGAAAAAAATTCAGAAATTTTCCTATTTTGGTGCAAAAAGGCAGAAATTTCTTTTATTTTGGTACAAAATTGCAGAAATTTTTCTTATTTTGGGGCAAAAAGGCAGAAATCCCCATATTTTGGGGCAAAAAAGCAGAAATTCCTCTTATTTTGAGGTAAAAAGGCTGAAATTTCCCTTATTTGGGGGCAAAAAGGCAGAAATTTTCTTTATTTTGAGGCAAAATTGCAGAAATTTCACTTATTTCAGAGTAATAAGTCAGAAATTTTCCTTTTTTTGGGGCAAAAAACACAGAAATTCTTTTTGTTTTGGGGGAAAAAGACAGAAATTCCACTTTTTTAGAGGAAAAAAAGCAGAAATTCCTTTTATTTTGGAGTAAAAATGAAGAAATTTCCCTTTTTTGGGGCAAAATGTATACATTCCACTTATTTTTGGGCTAAAAAGCTGAAATTCCCCGTATTTTGGAGCAAAATTGCAGAAATTCCCCTAATTGTGGGGCAAAATGCAGAAATTCCCTATATGTTAGGGCAAAAAGACAGAAATTCTCCTTATTTTGGGGCAAAACTCAGAAATTCCCCTTATTTTGGGGCAAAATTCCAGAAATTTCCCTTATTTTGGGGCAAAATTGCCGAAATTTCACTTATTTTGGAGCAAAATTGCAGAAATTTCACTTATTTCAGAAAAAAAGCAGAAATTTTCTTATTTTGGTGCAAAAAGGCAGAAATTTCTTTTATTTTGGTACAAAATTGCATAAATTATTCTTATTTTGGAAGAAAAAGGCAGAAATCTCCCATATTTTGGGGCAAAAATGCAGCAATTCCTCTTATTTTGAGGTAACAAGGCTTAAATTCCCCTTATTTGGGGGGAAAAAGGCAGAAATTTCCCTTATTTTCGAGCAAAATTGCAGAAATTTCACTTATTTCAGGGTAATAAGTCAGAAATTTTCCTTATTTTGGGGCAAAAAAGACAGAAATTCCCTTTGTTTTTGGGGATAAAGACAGAAATTCCACTTATTTAGAGACAAAAAAGTAGAAATTCCCCTTATTTTGGAGCAAAACTGAAGAAATTTCCCTTTTTTATGGCAAAAAGGTATGCAATATTCTTATTTTCGGGCAAAAAGGCAGAAATTCCCCTATTTTGGAGCAACATTGCAGAAATTCCCCTAATTGTGGGGCAAAAAGGGAGAAATTCCCTATATGTTGGGGCAAAAAGACAGAAATTCTCCTTATTTTGGGGCAAAACTCAGAAATTCCACTTATTTTGGTGCAAAATTCCAGAAATTTCCCTTATTTTGGGGCAAAATTGCAGAAATTTCACTTATTTTGGGGCAAAATTGCAGAAATTTAACTTATTTCAGAAAAAAATTCAGAAATTTTCCTATTTTGGTGCAAAAAGGCAGAAATTTCTTTTATTTTGGTACAAAATTGCAGAAATTTTTCTTATTTTGGGGCAAAAAGGCAGAAATCCCCATATTTTGGGGCAAAAAAGCAGAAATTCCTCTTATTTTGAGGTAAAAAGGCTGAAATTTCCCTTATTTGGGGGCAAAAAGGCAGAAATTTTCTTTATTTTGAGGCAAAATTGCAGAAATTTCACTTATTTCAGAGTAATAAGTCAGAAATTTTCCTTTTTTTGGGGCAAAAAACACAGAAATTCCCTTTGTTTTGGGGGAAAAAACAGAAATTCCACTTTTTCAGAGGCAAAAAAGCAGAAATTCCTTTTATTTTGGAGTAAAAATGAAGAAATTTCCCTTTTTTGGGGCAAAATGTATACATTCCACTTATTTTTGGGCTAAAAAGCTGAAATTCCCCGTATTTTGGAGCAAAATTGCAGAAATTCCCCTAATTGTGGGGCAAAATGCAGAAATTCCCTATAAGTTAGGGCAAAAAGACAGAAATTCTCCTTATTTTGGGGCAAAACTCAGAAATTCCCCTTATTTTGGGGCAAAATTCCAGAAATTTCCCTTATTTTGTGGCAAAATTGCCGAAATTTCACTTATTTTGGGGCAAAATTGCAGAAATTTCACTTATTTCATGGTAAAAAGGCAAAAATTTTCCTCATTTTGGGGCAAAAATGAAGAAATTCCAAATATTTTGTGGAAAAAATGCAAAAATTCCCCTTATTTTGTGATAAAAAGGCAGAAATTTCCCTTATTTGGGGGCAAAAAGCAGAAATTTCCCTTATTTGGGGGGAAAATTGAAGAAATTTCACTTATTTCAGGGTAATAAGTCAGAAATTTTCCTTATTTGGGGCAGAAAAGACAGAAATTCCTTTTGTTTTGGGGGAAAAAGTCAGAAATTCCACTTATTTAGAAGCAAAAAAGCAAAAATTCCCCTTATTTTGGAGCAAAAATGAAGAATTTTTTTTTTTTGTGGCAAAAGGTATGCATTCTTCTTATTTTCAGGCTAAAAAGCAGAAATTCCTCGTATTTTGGAGCAAAATTGCAGAAATTCCCCTAATTGTGGGGCAAAAAGACAGAAATTCTTTTTATTTTGGGGCAAAACTCAGAAATTCCACTTATTTTGGGACAAAATTCCAGAAATTTCACTTATTTTGGGGCAAAATTGCAGAAATTTCACTTATTTTGGCAAAATTGCAGAAATTTCAATTATTTCAGAAAAAAGCAGAAATTTTCTTATTTTGGTGCAAAAAGGCAGAAATTTCTTTTATTTTGGTACAAAATTGCAGAAATTTTTCTTATTTGGGGGCAAAAAGCAGAAATCCCCTATATTTTGGGGCAAAAATGCATAAATTCCTCTTATTTTGAGGTAAAAAGGCTGAAATTTCCCTTATTTGGGGGCAAAAAGACAGAAATTTCCCTTATTTTGAGGCAAAATTGCAGAAATTTCACTTATTTCAGGGTAATAAGTCAGAAATTCATCTTACTTTGGGGCAAAAAACAGAAATTCCCTTTGTTTTGGGGGAAAAAGACAGAAATTCCACTTATTTAGAGGCAAAAAAGCAGAAATTCTTCTTTATTGGAGCAAAAATGAAGAAATTTATCTTTTTTTGTGGCAAAAGGTATACATTCCGCTTATTTTCGGGCTAAAAAGCAGAAATTCCCCGTATTTTGGATCAAAATTGCAGAAATTCCCCTTATTTTGGAGCAAAAATAAAGAAATTTCCTTTTTTTATGGCAAAAAGCTATGCATTCTTCTTATTTTCGGGCAAAAAGGCAGAAATTCCCCGTATTTTGGAGCAAAATTGCAGAAATTCCCCTAATTGTGGGGCAAAAAGGCAGAAATTCCCTATATGTTGGGGCAAAAAGACAGAAATTCTCCTTATTTCGGGGCAAAACTCAGAAATTCCACTTATTTTGGGGCAAAATTCCAGAAATTTCCCTTATTTTAGGGCAAAATTGCAGAAATTTCACTTATTTTGGGGCAAAATTGCAGAAATTTCACTTATTTCAGAAAAAAAAGCAGAATTTATTTATTTTGGTGCAAAAAGGCAGAAATTTCTTTTATTTTGGTACAAAATTGCAGAAATTTTTCTTATTTTGGGGCGAAAAGGCAGAAATCTCCCATATTTTGGGGCAAAAATGCAGAAATTTCTCTTATTTTGAGGTAAAAAGGCTGAAATTCCCCTTATTTGGGGGCAAAAAGGCAGAAATTTCCCTTATTTTGGGGCAAAATTGCAGAAATTTCACTTATTTCAGGGTAATAAGTCAGAAATTGTTTTTACTTTGGGGCAAAAAAGACAGAAATTCTCTTTGTTTTGGGGGAAAAAGACAGAAATTCCACTTATTTAGAGGCACAAAAGCAGAAATTCCCCTTATTTTGGAGCAAAACTGAAGAAATTTCCCTTTTTTATGGCAAAAAGGTATGCATTCTTCTTACTTTCGGGCATAAAGGCAGAAATTCCCCGTATTTTGAAGCAAAATTGCAGAAATTCCCCTAATGGTGGGGCAAGAAGGGAGAAATTCCCTATATTTTGGGGCAAAAAGACAGAAATTCTCCTTATTTTGGGGCAAAACTCAGAAATTCCACTTATTTTGGTGCAAAATTCCAGAAATTTCCCTTATTTGGGGGCAAAATTGCAGAAATTTCACTTATTTTGGGGCAAAATTGCAGAAATTTAACTTATTTAAGAAAAAAATTCAGAAATTTTCCTATTTTGGTGCAAAAAGGCAGAAATTTTTTTTATTTTGATACAAAATTGCAGAAATTTTTCTTTTTTTGGGGCAAAAAGGCAGAAATCACTATATATTGGGGCAAAAATGCAGAAATTCCTCTTATTTTGAGGAAAAAAGGCGAAATTTCCCTTATTTGGGGGCAAAAAGGCAGAAATTTCCCTTATTTTGAGGCAAAATTGCAGAAATTTCACTTATTTCAGTGTAATAAGTCAGAAATTTTCCTTATTTTGGGGCAAAAAAGACAAAAATTCCCTTTGTTTTGGGAGAAAAAGACAGAAATTCCACTTTTTTAAAGGCAAAAAAGCAGAAATTCCTTTTATTTTGGAGTAAAAATGAAGAAATTTCCCTTTTTTGTGGCAAAAGGTATACATTCCACTTATATTTGGGCTAGAAAGCAGAAATTACCCGTATTTTGGAGCAAAATTGCAGAAATTCCCCTAATTGTGGGGCAAAAAGGCAGAAATTCCCTATATGTTAGGGCAAAAAGACAGAAATTCTCCTTATTTTGGGGCAAAACTCAGAAATTCCACTTATTTTGGGGCAAAATTCCAGAAATTTCCCTAATTTTGTAGCAAAATTGCAGAAATTTCACTTATCTTGGGGCAAAATTGCAGAAATTTCACTTATTTCATAGTAAAAAGGCAGAAATTTTCCTTATTTTTGGGCAAAAATGCAGAGATTCCAAATATTTTGTGGTAAAATGCAAAAATTCCCCTTATTTTGAGGTAAAAAGGCAGAAATTCCCCTTATTTGGGGGCGAAAAGCAGAAATTTTCCTTATTCTGGGGCAAAATTGCAGAAATTTCACTTATTTCAGGGTAATAAGTCAGAAATTTTCCTTATTTCGGGCAAAAAAGACAGAAATTCCCTTTGTTTTGAGAAAAAAAGACAGAAATTCCACTTATTTAGAAGCAAAAAAGCAGAAATTTCCCTTATTTTGGGGAAAAATTGCAGAAATTTCACTTATTTTGGGGCAAAATTGCAGAAATTTAACTTATTTCAGAAAAAAATTCAGAAATTTTCCTATTTTGGTGCAAAAAGGCAGAAATTTCTTTTATTTTGGTACAAAATTGCAGAAATTTTTCTTATTTTGGGGCAAAAAGGCAGAAATCCCCATATTTTGGGGCAAAAAAGCAGAAATTCCTCTTATTTTGAGGTAAAAAGGCTGAAATTTCCCTTATTTGGGGGCAAAAAGGCAGAAATTTTCTTTATTTTGAGGCAAAATTGCAGAAATTTCACTTATTTCAGAGTAATAAGTCAGAAATTTTCCTTTTTTTGGGGCAAAAAACACAGAAATTCCCTTTGTTTTGGGGGAAAAAGACAGAAATTCCACTTTTTTAGAGGCAAAAAAGCAGAAATTCCTTTTATTTTGGAGTAAAAATGAAGAAATTTCCCTTTTTTGGGGCAAAATGTATACATTCCACTTATTTTTGGGCTAAAAAGCTGAAATTCCCCGTATTTTGGAGCAAAATTGCAGAAATTCCCCTAATTGTGGGGCAAAATGCAGATATTCCCTATATGTTAGGGCAAAAAGACAGAAATTCTCCTTATTTTGGGGCAAAACTCAGAAATTCCCCTTATTTTGGGGCAAAATTCCAGAAATTTCCCTTATTTTGTGGCAAAATTGCCCAAATTTCACTTATTTTGGGGCAAAATTGCAGAAATTTCACTTATTTCATGGTAAAAAGGCAAAAATTTTCCTCATTTTGGGGCAAAAATGAAGAAATTCCAAATATTTTGTGGCAAAAATGCAAAAATTCCCCTTATTTTGTGATAAAAAGGCAGAAATTTCCCTTATTTGGGGGCAAAAAGCAGAAATTTCCCTTATTTGGGGGGAAAATTGAAGAAATTTCACTTATTTCAGGGTAATAAGTCAGAAATTTTCCTTATTTGGGGCAAAAAAGACAGAAATTCCTTTTGTTTTGGGGGAAAAAGTCAGAAATTCCACTTATTTAGAAGCAAAAAAGCAGAAATTCCCCTTATTTTGGAGCAAAAATGAAGAATTTTTTTTTTTTTGTGGCAAAAGGTATGCATTCTTCTTATTTTCAGGCTAAAAAGCAGAAATTCCTCGTATTTTGGAGCAAAATTGCAGAAATTCCCCTAATTGTGGGGCAAAAAGACAGAAATTCTTTTTATTTTGGGGCAAAACTCAGAAATTCCACTTATTTTGGGACAAAATTCCAGAAATTTCACTTATTTTGGGGCAAAATTGCAGAAATTTCACTTATTTTGGCAAAATTGCAGAAATTTCAATTATTTCAGAAAAAAAGCAGAAATTTTCTTATTTTGGTGCAAAAAGGCAGAAATTTCTTTTATTTTGGTACAAAATTGCAGAAATTTTTCTTATTTGGGGGCAAAAAGCAGAAATCCCCTATATTTTGGGGCAAAAATGCATAAATTCCTCTTATTTTGAGGTAAAAAGGCTGAAATTTCCCTTATTTGGGGGCAAAAAGACAGAAATTTCCCTTATTTTGAGGCAAAATTGCAGAAATTTCACTTATTTCAGGGTAATAAGTCAGAAATTCATCTTACTTTGGGGCAAAAAACAGAAATTCCCTTTGTTTTGGGGGAAAAAGACAGAAATTCCACTTATTTAGAGGCAAAAAAGCAGAAATTTTTCTTTATTGGAGCAAAAATGAAGAAATTTATCTTTTTTTGTGGCAAAAGGTATACATTCCGCTTATTTTCGGGCTAAAAAGCAGAAATTCCCCGTATTTTGGATCAAAATTGCAGAAATTCCCCTTATTTTGGAGCAAAAATAAAGAAATTTCCCTTTTTTATGGCAAAAAGCTATGCATTCTTCTTATTTTCGGGCAAAAAGGCAGAAATTCCTCGTATTTTGGAGCAAAATTGCAGAAATTCCCCTAATTGTGGGGCAAAAAGGCAGAAATTCCCTATATGTTGGGGCAAAAAGACAGAAATTCTCCTTATTTCGGGGCAAAACTCAGAAATTCCACTTATTTTGGGGCAAAATTCCAGAAATTTCCCTTATTTTAGGGCAAAATTGCAGAAATTTCACTTATTTTGGGGCAAAATTGCAGAAATTTCACTTATTTCAGAAAAAAAAGCAGAATTTATTTATTTTGGTGCAAAAAGGCAGAAATTTCTTTTATTTTGGTACAAAATTGCAGAAATTTTTCTTATTTTGGGGCGAAAAGGCAGAAATCTCCCATATTTTGGGGCAAAAATGCAGAAATTTTACTTATTTTGAGGTAAAAAGGCTGAAATTCCCCTTATTTGGGGGCAAAAAGGCAGAAATTTCCCTTATTTTGGGGCAAAATTGCAGAAATCTCACTTATTTCAGGGTAATAGGTCAGAAATTGTTTTTACTTTGGGGCAAAAAAGACAGAAATTCTCTTTGTTTTGGGGGAAAAGACAGAAATTCCACTTATTTAGAGGCACAAAAGCAGAAATTCCCCTTATTTTGGAGCAAAACTGAAGAAATTTCCCTTTTTTATGGCAAAAAGGTATGCATTCTTCTTATTTTCGGGCAAAAAGGCAGAAATTCCCCCTATTTTGAAGCAAAATTGCAGAAATTCCCCTAATGGTGGGGCAAGAAAGGAGAAATTCCCTATATTTTGGGGCAAAAAGACAGAAATTCTCCTTATTTTGGGGCAAAACTCAGAAATTCCACTTATTTTGGTTCAAAATTCCAGAAATTTCCCTTATTTGGGGGCAAAATTGCAGAAATTTCACTTATTTTGGGGCAAAATTGCAGAAATTTAACTTATTTAAGAAAAAAATTCAGAAATTTTCCTATTTTGGTGCAAAAAGGCAGAAATTTTTTTTATTTTGATACAAAATTGCAGAAATTTTTCTTTTTTTGGGGCAAAAATGCAGAAATCACTATATATTGGGGCAAAAATGCAGAAATTCCTCTTATTTTGAGGAAAAAAGGCGAAATTTCCCTTATTTGGGGGCAAAAAGGCAGAAATTTCCCTTATTTTGAGGCAAAATTGCAGAAATTTCACTTATTTCAGTGTAATAAGTCAGAAATTTTCCTTATTTTGGGGCAAAAAAGACAAAAATTCCCTTTGTTTTGGGGGAAAAAGACAGAAATTCCACTTTTTTAGAGGCAAAAAAGCAGAAATTCCTTTTATTTTGGAGTAAAAATGAAGAAATTTCCCTTTTTTGTGGCAAAAGGTATACATTCCACTTATATTTGGGCTAGAAAGCAGAAATTACCCGTATTTTGGAGCAAAATTGCAGAAATTCCCCTAATTGTGGGGCAAAAAGGCAGAAATTCCCTATATGTTAGGGCAAAAAGACAGAAATTCTCCTTATTTTGGGGCAAAACTCAGAAATTCCACTTATTTTGGGGCAAAATTCCAGAAATTTCCCTAATTTTGTAGCAAAATTGCAGAAATTTCACTTATCTTGGGGCAAAATTGCAGAAATTTCACTTATTTCATAGTAAAAAGGCAGAAATTTTCCTTATTTTTTGGCAAAAATGCAGAGATTCCAAATATTTTGTGGTAAAAATGCAAAAATTCCCCTTATTTTGAGGTAAAAAGGCAGAAATTCCCCTTATTTGGGGGCGAAAAGCAGAAATTTTCCTTATTCTGGGGCAAAATTGCAGAAATTTCACTTATTTCAGGGTAATAAGTCAGAAATTTTCATTATTTCGGGCAAAAAAGACAGAAATTCCCTTTGTTTTGGGAAAAAAAGACAGAAATTCCACTTATTTAGAAGCAAAAAAGCAGAAATTTCCCTTATTTTGGTGCAAAAATGAAGAAATTTCCCTTTTTTGTGGCAAAAGGTATACATTCCCCTTATTTTCAGGCTAAAAAGCAGAAATTCCCCGTATTTTGGAGCAAAATTGCAGAAATTCCCCTAATTGTGGGGCAAAAAGGCAGAAATTCCCTATATGTTGTGGCAAAAAGACAGAAATTCTCTTTATTTTGGGGCAAACTCAGAAATTCCACTTATTTTGGGGCAAAATTCCAGAAATATCACTTATTTTGGGGCAAAATTGCAGAAATTTCACTTATTTTGGGGCAAAATTGCAGAAATTTCACTTATTTCAGAAAAAAAAAGCAGAAATTTTCTTATTTTGATGCAAAAGGCAGAAATTTCTTTTATTTTTGTACAAAATTGCAGAAATTTTTCTTATTTGGGGGCAATAAGGCATAAATCTCTTATATTTTGGGGCAAAAATGCATAAATTCCTCTTATTTTGAGGTAAAAAGGCTGAAATTCCCCTTATTTGGGGGCAAAAAGGCAGAAATTTCTCTTATTTTGAGGCAAAATTGCAGAAATTTCACTTATTTCAGGGTAATAAGTCAGAAATTTTCCTTATTTTGGGGCAAAAAACAGAAATTTCCTTGGTTTGGGGGAAAAAGACAGAAATTCCACTTATTTAGAGGCAAAAAAGCAGAAATTCTTCTTATTTTGAAGCAAAAATGAAGAAATTTATCTTTTTTGTGGCAAAAGGTATACATTCCCCTTATTTTCGGGCTAAAAAGAAGAAATTCCCCGTATTTTGGAGCAAAATTGAAGAAATTCCCCTTATTTTGGAGCAAAAATGAAGAAATTTCCCTTTTTTATGGCAAAAAGGTATGCATTCTTTATATATTCGTGCAAAAAGGCAGAAATTCCCCGTATTTTGGAGCAAAATTGCAGAAATTCCCCTAAATGTGGGGCAAAAATGCAGAAATTCCCTATATTTTTAGGACAAAAAGAGAGAAATTCTCCTTATTTTGGGGCAAAACTCAGAAATTCCACTTATTTTGGGGCAAAATTCCAGAAATTTCCCTTATTTAGGGGCAAAATTGCAGAAATTTCACTTATTTTGGGGCAAAATTGCAGAAATTTCACTTATTTCAGAGAAAAAAGCAGAAATTTTCCTTATTTTGGTGCAAAAAGGCAGAAATTCCTAATATTTTGTGGGAAAAAGGCAGAAATTCCCCTTATTTTGAGGTAAAAATGCTGAAATTCCCCTTCATTGGGGGCAAAAAGGCAGAAATTTCCCTTATTTTGGGGCAAAATTGCAGAAATTTCACTTATTTCAGGGTAATAAGTCAGAAATTTTCCTTATTTTGGGGCCAAATGACAGAAATTTTCTTTGTTTTGGGGGGAAAAGACAGAAATTCCACTTATTTAGAGGCAAAAAAGCATAAATTCCCCTTATTTTGGAGCAAAAATGAAGAAATTTCCCTTTTTTATGGCAAAAAGGTATGCATTCTTTATATTTTCAGGCAAAAAGGCAGAAATTCCCCGTATTTTGGAGCAAAATGCAGAAATTCCCCTAATTGTGGGGCGAAAAGTCAGAAATTCCCTGTATGTTGAGGCAAAAAGACAGAAATTCTCCTTATTTTGGGGCAAAACTCAGAAATTCCACTTATTATGGGGCAAAATTGCAGAAATTTCACTTATTTCAGGGTAATAAGTCAGAAATTTTCCTTATTTTGGGGCCAAATGACAGAAATTTTCTTTGTTTTGGGGGGAAAAGACAGAAATTCCACTTTTTTAGAGGCAAAAAAGCAGAAATTCCTTTTATTTTGGAGTAAAAATGAAGAAATTTCCGTTTTTTTGTGGCAAAAGGTATACATTCCACTTATTTTTGGGCTAAAAAGCAGAAATTCCCCGTATTTTGGAGCAAAATTGCAGAAATTCCCCTAATTGTGGGGCAAAAAGGCAGAAATTCCCTATATGTTGGGGCAAAAAGACAGAAATTCTCCTTATTTGGGGCAAAACTCAGAAATTCCACTTATTTTGGGGCAAAATTCCAGAAATTTCCCTTATTTTGGGGCAAAATTGCAGAAATTTCACTTACTTTGAAGCAAAATTGCAGAAATTTCACTTATTTAAAAAAAATTCAAAAATTTTCCTATTTTGGTGCAAAAAGGCAGAAATTTCTTTGATTTTGGTACAAAATTGCAGAAATTTTTCTCATTTTGGGGCAAAAAGGCAGAAATCTCCCATATTTTGGGGCAAAAATGCAGAAATTCCCCTTATTTTGAGGTAAAAAGGCTGAAATTCCCATTATTTGGGGGCAAAAGGCAGAAATTTCCCTTATTTTGAGGCAAAATTGCAGAAATTTCACTTATTTCATTGTAATAAGTCAGAAATTTTCCTTATTATGGGGCAAAAAAGACAGAAATTCCCTTTGTTTTGGGGGAAAAAGACAGAAATTCCACTATTTTAGAGGCAAAAAAGCAGAAATTCCTTTTATTTTGGAGTAAAAATGAAGAAATTTCCGTTTTTTGTGGCAAAAGGTATACATTCCACTTATTTTTGGGCTAAAAAGCAGAAATTCCCCGTATTTTGGAGCAAAATTGCAGAAATTCCCCTAATTGTGGGGCAAAAAGGCAGAAATTCCCTATCTGTTGGGGCAAAAAGACAGAAATTCTCCTTATTTTGGGGCAAAACTCAGAAATTCCACTTATTTTGGGGCAAAATTCCAGAAATTTCCCTTATTTTGGGGCAAAATTGCAGAAATTTCACTTATTTTGGGGCAAAATTGCAGAAATTTCACTTATTTCAGGGAAAAAAGGCAGAAATTTTTCTTATTTTGGGGCAAAAAAACAGAAATTTCTTTTATTTCGTGGCAAAAATGCAGAAATTCCCCTTCTTTTGAGGTAAAAAGGCTGAAATTTCCCTTATTTAATGGCAAAAAGGCAGAAATTTCCTTTATTTTGGGGCAAAATTGGAGAAATTTCACTTATTTCAGCGTAATAAGTCAGAAATTTTACTTATTTTGGGGCCAAAATAACAGAAATTCTCTTTGTTTTGAAGGAAAAGACAGAAATTCCACTTATTTAGAGGCAAAAAAGCAGAAATTCCCCTTATTTTGAAGCAAAAATGAAGAAATTTCCTTTTTTCTATGGCAAAAAGGTATGCATTCTTCTTATTTTCTGGCAAAAAGGCAGAAATTCCCCGTATTTTGGAGCAAAATTGCAGAAATTCTTCTAATTGTGGGGCAAAAAGACAGAAATTCCCTATATGTTGGGGCAAAAATACAGAAATTCTCCTTATTTTGGGGCAAAACTCAGAAATTCCACTTATTTTGGGGCAAAATTCCAGAAATTTTCTTTATTTTGGGGCAAAATTGCAGAAATTTCACTTATTTTGGGGCAAAATTGCAGAAATTTCACTTATTTCATGGTAAAAAGGCAGAAATTTTCCTTATTTTGGGGCAAAAATGCAGAAATTCCTAATATTTTGTGGTAAAAATGCAGAAATTCCCCTTATTTTGAGGTAAAAAGGCTGAAATTCCCCTTATTTGGGAACAAAAAAGCAGAAATTTCCCCTATTTTGGGGCAAAATTGCAGAAATTTCACTTATTTCAGGGTAATAAGTAAGAAATTTTCCTTATTTGGGGCAAAAAAGACAGAAATCCCATTTGTTTTGGGGGAAAAAGACAGAAATTCCACTTATTTAGAGGCAAAAAAGCAGAAATTCCCCTTATTTTGGAGCAAAAATGAAGAAATTTCCCTTTTTTGTGGCAAAAGGTATACATTCCCCTTATTTTCAGGCTAAAAAGCAGAAATTCCCCGTATTTTGGAGCAAAATTGCAAAAATTCCCCTAATTGTGGGGCAAAAATGCAGAAATTCTCTATATGTTAGTGCAAAAGGAAAGAAATTCTTTTTATTTTGGGGCAAAACTCAGAAATTCTACTTATTTTGGGGCAAAATTCCAGATATTTCCCTTATTTTGGGGCAAAATTGCAGAAATTTTACTTATTTTGGGGCAAAATTGCAGAAATATCACTTATTTCAGGGAAAAAAGGCAGAAATTTTTCTTATTTTGGGGCAAAAAAGACAGAAATTCCCTTTGCTTTGGGGGAAAAAGAGAGAAATTCAACTTATTTAGAGGCAAAAAAGCAGAAATTCTTCTTATTTTGGAGCAAAAATGAAGAAATTTTCCTTTTTTATGGAAAAAAGGTATGCATTCTTCTTATTTTCAGACAAAAAGGCAGAAATTCACCGTATT